>NC_021162.2:4055786-4081957 GCF_000331145.2 Cicer arietinum
TTGTCAATTTCAACTAGTTCTTTCAAACCAAATATTACTAGTTTTACTCTTTAAAATAAAATCTAAATCCTATCACCAAACATTCAACAAACTTAATTTAGGTCTGACAAAGAGAGCAATTTTTAAAATATTAAACACATCTAACAATTTAATAATATTATAATAGATTTACAATCAATTACTCTATAAAAACATAATTTTTATATAATCAAGGAGAAAGAAAAAAAACTAATATAGAGATACTATTTCCTAATAACATATATTTAATAATTAAATTCATTCAATTGATATAGCAATGGACATGTTTTTTTTAACTATTAAAAAAAAATTATTATTAAAAGGTACTTCTAACAAAATAATGAGTTATCGTTCTTTCTTTTATTGACAATGAGTCATCGGGGTAGCTAGTCCCTCCTACTCATGTAGTCAACTACTTAAGGAACTATAACTGCAGTCATTCAATTTTTTAATATGGGTAATTAGAAGTATCGTTAACGTGGTTCAGGAGTGCGAAGGCGGCGCCACAACTCCTACTCCTTACTTCAAGTTAAAAACTCACTTAATTACATATTGACAATAATTTATTCGTAATTTACAACTAGTTACAACAACAAGAAAATGACACTAGTATAAATATATAATCAATAATCCGATTGAAGAAATATAGAACTATTTCACTTTTAGATGTTCTCGGCTACTCTAACTCTATACATCTATTCCCAACAATTAGAATACTTGAAACACGAACAATTTAATATTTACATAATCATATACACATTCAAATAACTAATCCAAAAATTAGCACCAAGATTTTACGTTTATCTCATAACTCAAACGAGGATTCAAAAAATGAAACATATTCTCATAGAGGTATAACTGCTCCAAATTGATCACAATTAAATTTTCTTTTGAGTTAACCATCACTTAAAAATTACAACAAATGAAAGCATATATAGATTTTCCAAGTAAAAGATAAGATAAATAATAATTTACTAGAAGATACAACACATTACCAAACCAAATTGAATTTGCAAAAACCACTTTCAAGGTTACACATCATTCTAAAAATTAATTTCTAGACTTAAATTATTATTAAGAAAATATCACTAACCATTTAGCACCCAAAAATAATTCATTGAGAATTCCAAATTTTGTTTAAAATTATTTTTCAATAATTCAAGTCTAAACAAAAACAACTAAGATAAATCATGTTTCTAAATACAATACAAATAAAATAACTCACGGATATTTTTAAAATCTACAAGATTTCTAAAAATTCATTCATATTTTAATCATCAAAAACACATTTTTAAATAGTTCATCACTGTAAAAATTATTATTTTCAACTTATATTTTGAAATAAAATTTAAACTATATATATAGATAGATATGAAATTTTACAATTAATTAACACTTCCAAAATAGTTGCAATTTATTTTCTTATTTTATCAAACTTACAAAAAAATTAAAATTGTATATCTATATACATTAAAGTAGTGCACATGACACAAAACGTAAGACATATGATAATGATAATGAATTACACTAATTGATAAATCTACAAAATAGTAGTCTCCTCTCACACTAACTACTTAACATGCTTATAGATACATCCATCAGTTGCTATCAAGCCACAAAATTGGTCCAAAACATAACACACCATCAATTTTAAAGATTTTGGAGTTCTGTTCTAATCTTAAAAATTGAGTCTCACATAAAAATTACAATTTTATAATTAATAAAAATAATTGATAAAATAAATTTTAGTTTCTATACGCATACCAATCTACATGAGGCACTCTACACATATCAATCTACATGATGCACTCTACACATATCAATCTACATGATGCACTCTACATATACCAATCAAATGCATACCATATTTTTAGGTTAATTAATAAAAAAATAATTCAACTTGTAAAATACATCAATTATAGAATCCAAAATTTAGATAACTTTTCAAAAAGAATTTTACTGTCGAGAAGATTTTTAAAAACTTTGTTTTTTTTTTTCTTCTCTTTCTCAATTAGTAGACATTTTATCATTAGTACTATTGTAAATCACTGAAGAGTTCTTAAAATCTAAAACTCTAACATCGAGTCAAACTCTAATGAGTTCATAATATCAAAATCAGAAAATCAATTATTTCAAATAAATATCCCAACACCCTCACGATTCAATATTCACACCAGCCCCCTAAACCAACATAACAACAACTATTTTCAATTTTCTTAAAAAACAAGACATAGTAAAACATACAGTAAATTTTAACCTGTTTTAAACATTAAATAAAATCATTAGTATAGAATTATTGTTATTTTATAAATCAACAAAAATTCAACTCACTTTAATTTCTTTAAAATAATCAAGAGTGATTCAAACAAAAGTTATTTTCATCATACAAAATAAGTAAACTTTAACTCTTTCAAAATGTCATTTTTAAAAAATTCTAAGTTCTATCGACCTCTAATATTCAAGAATTACTATTACTAATAATATGAACTTCATACTATTTAAATCATGACGAACATTCTAAATTGTTTTCAAAACCAATATCAAAACTCTACTCATCTAGATACAACCATCAACACTTTCAAATGATTTAAAGTTAACATTCACAATTTAAAATCGATTTTTTTTAACACAAGCAAAAGTAAAATAAAAATAAGATTTTTTTTTGTCAAAATTAAAGATTTAAGTGTAAGAAACATATTTTCTATCTTACTCAAAGTTTAGAACAAAACATATTTTTTTTCTCTAAATTGAGTTTCAACAAAATAATAATAATTTGTACCTAGTAAAAGTCAATACTTGGAGTTTTAAACATATAATTCATACGGAAATCAATGTTTCAATCAATTAGTTACTAGATCAAACACTTTAAACATATACATATCAAAACTAAATATTTTAAATTGATTAGGGGTGAAAATGGAACTTTAAAAATACTAACTAGTGAGGTTTGACATTTGATAACTAAGGTTACGTGAACGAGATTAATAACTTGAAATTGGTCAATCAAAATTATTATTTCCAAATATTCACATAAAACAAGAGTGCAAAAATCATAGTTCTGCAGACAAGCAATAAGCAACAAGTAACTAACATAATTCTGTCAACAATTAAAATTAACTCAAATTTTAACAAGTAGTTTCATGATTTAGTTACTCACTTAGGTAGGAATTTAGGATCATAACACAATCAAAGTAAGCAAATAATAAACAATTAATTAGTAATCTCAAAAATATGTATAATAATACAAAAACATATAACCCTTAACACAATTACATAACGGAAAAACCATCATAGTGAAAATAATTTTACATAAGAAAACACAATTGACATTCGTAACACATAATCGACATTCGACCCACTCGGCCTGATTGGACATACCTGCTCTGATACCACTAATGTGACACCCCAAACCCCAAAATAATATATATATATATATATATATATATAATAATTTATATCATATTTCTATAAAATTTGCAGCGAATAAATAAAAATATGTTTCCAAGAAAATAAAAACTTTAATTTTTAATTTAGGATATCACGTATCTCAAAAATGCAAAGGAACACTTTATACTTCTTTACTTCATAGTGCAATCTCAATAAGCTTGATTTAAGTATAATTACTTAATTCTAAAAACTTACTAGTACTTATATGGTTTTCATAGAAAAGTCGTTTCAAAATAAATAAGTAAAATACAAAATGTAACCCTTATTCCCGGTATCACCTATCAGAGCGGGGTTCCTCCCAAACTTGAACTTCAAGACTCATTAACCTGTAACAACTGCAATTTCGCAAACGCAGGGCCAAGCCAGTCAAACACAAACAACGAAGGAGGTGAGTTTTGAAATCATGTTAATAGTATAATATAAGTAAGAAGAACACGCAACAATCATAATAGACCGTATCATAATCACATTACGATATATCAAAATATTTAAGTAATTGTATCATATTATAACAAAAAATTCGCTCAAGTAAAATGATCATCTCATTATAATATGCATCAAATCATCTAAGAGTAATTATCATTACTTTTGAAACACATCAATCACAACGAAACAATCACAACGAAACAATCACAAGGAAATGCAATGCTATGCATGAGCTTACATTCTACTTCACAATGTGGTACCATTCTAACTCTGAAGTACTTGGTTAGGAGGCTTGATACTATGCCACCATCCCGGTGGACGGACAATTCAAATTGGCCCTGTCCTCATAGATCCCCTCAACTCAACCCGAGACACATATACGTGACAGTCGAGGTAAACGTGTGTTGCGTGGTAGCTCCCGACATTTGGAGTGCTACCTCCAAGTCACCTAGGAATTCCCCACCCGAATACCTCCAAGGTCTAACAATCTTGCCTTAAGGCTCGACAGTAGACCGCCACGATCAGGCTCATTCCGTTGTACTTCCCCGGAATCACTAGGCTTGTCAGGCCCTACCTATATGATGACAAAATAGTCTCCACTTCACAAATTCACAATATTTATTTTCTCCCCTCGTTGGTATATGATACTCCATTAATACCGTCATCTCAGACACAAATTGAAATCACAATATTCTCATCACAATTTATAACATCACTATAATTAATCACACATCATCCTCATCATCACATAAACTCATCACAATTTATAGAATCACTATCATCAATCATACAGCAACACATATATTCATCACAAATTTATCACATCACCATTATTAATCATACATTATCATCATTACATATAATTATCACAACACATCTATTTTTATTATAACATCATTTAAACTCATCTAATCAAACATATGCATAAAATTAATTCAACAACCAATATCACAATAATATCACACACCACACATTTAAAGAAATTAAATCAAATATCACAATAATATCAAATGCCACACATTCAAACAAATTAAATCAATCAACACCCTACAAATATTTCTATTCTATATTTTAATCTCACAATTTCCATATTTTCACATTAATTAATTTATCCCTCAAAGGGATACTGCCATACATAGCGAGCCCCAGATGAATCGTTGGGAAATATGGTTTTCCCGTTCATCTCACAATATATTACACTCATGAATTCAAACGCTCTCTCACCCCTTATCTTATTTTGACGCTTTCACACATGTGTATGATTCCTTGGGAAAACAATCTTTGTTCTTTGACTTTTTTGTCCTTCAATCGATCTAACTCGGCAGTTTATGGGTAAATGTCAAAAATAAATTATGAGAAAATAATCTAAAAACTATATTTCGAAATTCGGTAAAGGAAAATTACCATAAATCCGAAAACCAATCAGTGGATAATATAGTCACTTTTTACACGATCGTTTATGCGTTGGTTTCACTCAAATCGGACTTACGGTGAAGAAGAACGGTGCAAAATAACGAATTATGTAAACGGAGAAATCAGGAATTTTAGGGAGAAATTCGGGTTGTTAAAAATCTGGAAAATTGTGTTTAATTGAATAGTTAAATAAGTAAAGCAACATACTGAAATTTGGACGAAAACGGAGCAACTTTTCTGGAACGGTTATCGATCACCGGTGCCAAACGATATGTTGTTATTATTGTGTTTGTTTCAGAGCTGCCCGTTCAATCCCCTTTTTTTTCTTTTTGGTTGTTTTATTTTATTAACAATTAGGGTTGACACATGGTTAGAACTCATTGCTCCCTTTATTTATTTTTAAATAAAACCAGTAATTAATAAACTAATGTTTTAACATTTTTTTTAACATTACTAAATATTGCTATTATTTTCGAACTAATATTTTATAAAACAAAGTAATAAATTGTTTAAAATATATTAATAATCAAAACCTTCATATTCAAAATAATCACCCTGTCATAAAATCACCTATATAACGGAAATTAATTACAAAGTTTATTAATATATATTTTATAATAATTTTAACATCAAATTAATTATTTAAAATCTTATTTAATTAATAAAATAATTTATCATAAAATTTAGGGTGTTACAAAGTTAAACGTGGTGCAACCATTATGCAAAATGTCATAAAAGCAAGAAGTAATGACATAAAATTTGAGGTAAAATATTCTTTGTTTGCTGTTTATTTTTTATCTTTTTTGAAAGCATGTACTTACTATATGAGTTTATTAGGTGGGATGGAATGAAAGTGGCCAGCCAATTGAGCCCAAAAGTTCCATGTTGGTAAGTTATATTGGTGCTGTTGTTCGTCAAAATATCCCAATTACAATTGACTATTGGAGAGATAAGGCTTTGAAGGATGCAAAAGATATACCGTGGAATGATATAAAAGTAATTTTTTTACTCTACTTTTTTGTTACTTATATGTTTTTCCATTGAAATACTTTACTCAAACTATATCTTTATTTGGTTTGCAGTCTGCTTTTGATGTTGATGAGGTGAGAAAAACTTACGTGCTTAGAGTTGCCGGAAAAATACATCGAAGATTTAGATCTCATCTGTTAAACTGCTACATAAGAGATCGTGATGGAAATATGAATGTTGAAGCTCCAAAAATATATAAAAACTATATATCAAATGACGAATGGAGCGCATTTGTAGCTAAACGTGCAGACCCCGCGTTTGTGGCAAGTGATTAATTTATTAGCATTTGTGTTTTATTATTCATATTCATAGCGTATTTTAAATTTTTAATCTATTGTTATTTTTTTATATAGAGTATAAGTACGCAAAATCGCGAGACGACCAAAAATCCAACGCATCCATACAAAAAATCTCGTATGGGATATGTACGTTTAGAGCAAAAAATTGTAAGTAAACATCACATTTATATAATGTGGTACATTATAAACTATAGTTTCTAACTAATATTTTGTTTATGATCTTAAAGAATAGCTTTTGTTTATGTCTTTATGAATAGCTACAAGAGACCCAATCTGATCAACCATTGGGTCGTCATATTTTGTGGAAAGAGGCTCGTGTAAATAAAGATAGAGTTGTTGATAATGAAAATGTTCAAAAAGTGATACAACTTTGTGTAAGTATATTATCACTTTCATATTTTTTAATATTGTATTTTAAAAATGATATTGGACTTATCTATTTAATCTTATGTATTTTAGGAGAATCTAGAACAAAGTTCTGAAAATCAAGAGGACAACAAACAAGTTAGTTGCAGAGACATACTCGATAAAGTATTTAATGTTCCTGAATATTTTCACAAGAGAAGCGCCCAAATCTATCTAATGAGGAAGTATTAGAGAAGCTCAAAGTCCTAACAAAGAAAGTGGAATTCTTGGTGAAGACAAATAAAGAAAAGCAACTTCCGGATCAGCTCCAACGTGAAATACAAATGGAGAGTGGAAACGCTAGTTGCAACATTGGTCTTAAAAGTCTTCCTAAGGTAATTAATTACTTAATAAAATAAGAAATGCATTCAACCTAATTGTTTCACATACTTATGTATTAACCATTGATTTAGGGCGTCTCTACTTGTGTGTTGTATTTATCCTCCCCTACTCATCGCAAGGTTGGAAAAGGAATATTGTACAATACTTTGGGTGAAGTATTGCACAACACTCCGATCCCTGTCGGCCATGTCAAAGTATCACCCGTGATTGCTTTTGAACCAAATGCACCGTTGCCTATACTAGACAATGATGGAGATATGAATTATTTGGGAGAAGCAATAGGTAGTTACGTGACATGGCCCAAAAATCTTGTTTCCCTTGATAAGGTATGTTTAATTGAAATGTATGTTTAATTGATATGTATATTTAATTGCTGATTTTTTCCGCTGTTAACTTTAATTTCACATTTATTTAGATTCATACAAAGTCTAAAGGGAATGCTAAGAATATTCCCCGCAACGAGTCAGTCACGTCACCGGAAAAGGAAAAAGTTTGTCACATTTATTCTTGCAGGTTTGTCATTTTTTTCCAATTCAATTAACTAACAAACTGATTAACCTCATTTTTTCAGATTCAATCAAAACCACCCGCATAGCAAACTTGCCAGAATAAAGCCGCACCACAGCTGGATGTTCGTGGTAAAAATAATGGCAAACTTCAAAATTTGGAGGAAAAGGATTGTCACATTTATTCTGGCAGGTTTGTCATTTTTTTTCAAATTCAATTAACTAACAAATTGATTAACCTCATTTTTTCAGATTTAATCAAAACCACCCGCACAACAAACCTGCCAAAATAAAGCCGCACCACAGCTGAATGTTCGTGGTAAAAATAAAGATGACAAACTTCAAAATTTGGAGGGTAATAAAGCTGCCAAAATTCAAAAACTGGATCGAGGTAAATCAGTTGATGCTCCTAAAATAAGTCATCCACGCCTTGCTCGATTTGGGTCGTGTCTTGACATACAAGCAAAAACGAATATGGACAGCAACGATTCACGTACCATAAGCATGGAGAAAACTATTTTCGGACATGAGTATGAAGAACTACTTGAAAAAGAGCACATATACGAACTTCTCAATCATAAGGAGCTGAGTGCTACTGTCATCAGCTTATACATTAGGTAAAATACTTTATTTAAGATAAAAATTACTTTTATTTGCATTTATTGGTAATTAATCTAATTTGACATTTTCATTGAAGGTTTTTGTATAAGAAGTTGGTGTGCACGCGCAAATTGTCAGATAGATTTTCATTCTTGTCTCTGCATAAGCTTTCAATGTTTAAACTCGATCCAGTTAATGTAAAGAAATATGTTGTAGATATGCTATTGGGAAATAAAGATAAGGATAAGTTGTTCCTTGCGCCATATAATTTCGGGTAATTATATATATTCTTTATTTATATCTTTTTTAATTTATGAGATCTTAATTTATTAGTTGTGTAAACAAAATTGCCAACCAAATTTTTGTTGTTGTAGGGCACATTGGGTGCTGTTTGCAATCAATGCGACCTCTGAAGTTATATACTATTTAGATCCCTTGCACGACCATTACAGCAATCACTCGGATATAAAGACTATCTTCGACACATAAGTAATATTCATTTATTTCTTACATATATATATAAATAAATAATGTGTTTGTTAATGCTATAATAATCACATTTATTTGATAGTGCTTTACAAGTTTTCTGATCTCAAAGGGGTGCTACAACGTCGAAGCAAAAGTTAAATAATATCACATGAGTTCCAATAATGTCTTGGTGGAATGGCCTCTATCCTTAGGAAGTTGTACACAATATTATTAACCAGATTATCCAATTCCTTCCTAAGTGATGAACTTAATATTAAAATGTTACGCCCGCGTAAATATATATATATATATATATATATATATAATAATAATAATAATAATAATAATAATAATAATAATAATAATAATAATAATATTAATAATAATTTTCGTGTTTAGAGTATATTTAAATGATGCTGATAGTTTTCTAGAGGTAGTTAAACTTTAGAATAAATTTCTCTAAAGTTTTGGAAATATTTTTATACTCAGATTTGTCAACTGAGACCTTGCCGGCTACTCTGAGAGTTGTTGGAGAGCAAACTTAGACGATTCTCCATAACTGTGAGTTGACGACGATCATCGTCATATATTTTTATACTGCTATTATTATTATTTTACTTGTTTTCTATATTAAAGTATTTATTGAAAAATTTGGGAAACACAACCTTTGAATTTTATCTCGATTTCGTCAATTATTTAATTTAACGGTCGTTGTTATATAATATGTTATTAATTTGATTTACGTATGATTTAAAGTATTTAAATCTTGAATTTGTTATGCGATTGAATATGTTTTTCACGAATTACGATGAAATGATTTTAAATATGTATTTTGAGAAATCGTTGTTATAATTATTAAATCGTTAACTGTGTTAGGTGCACCTAGTTACCACGTGTTGATTAGGGAGAGTTAACCGTTAGATGGAGCCGCCCTTACGAGAGAGGTCATCCGTAGGAGGAGAGGGCTATCAACGAGATGTAAGCTCCCTAATTGATACGTGCTGATGCGTTGCGGAATTGAGGGGAGAGGGCCATCCGTTAGATGGAGCCGCCCCTAAGGGAAAGGCCACCCTTAGGAGGAAAGGGCTATCAATGAGATAAAGCCGCCTCTTGGTTCTAAAATTTTGTATTGTTATTTGTTTGACTTTTATAATGATTTTAAGGTTGTTCTTTTTGATTTCGTTTCGTTATTCACTGGATTTTTAATATTTTTGTCAAGCGATTAAACAGTTACTCGTGCCTTTTGTGTTTCCCTTCTAATTGATGGTGGTTGTTGTCTCCTCACTAAGTCTTTGTGACTTACCCCTTTATGTTGCTTATTATTTTTCAGATTCCCAAGCAGCTGAGTAGGAATCTATTATTTGATTCAAGTCTCAACAAACTTCTTTTTTGGTAGGCCTCTTTGATTGAGAACCATTTTGTAATATTTGTTGAGTCTATGTAATTGCAGCTATTTTGGAGTCTAGAAAGTCTATTTAGTTTTTTGAGAAGTGTATTAAGCAATTTGATTATGTTATTTGAATTATGACTGGATTGAAAGCTGAACATGAATTTTACAAAATTTGGGAATGTTGAAGTTACAGAGGATACTCTGTCGAAATTTCGGGAAAAAACATATATATATTTTTAAACGGTTAAAAAGCAATTTAGTTGTTTTATTGTTAAGTTAATTGATAGGCTTGCCAGGCTAGGAGTATAGCTTGTGCGCCGGTCACGAGATTAAATTTTTGGGTCGTGACATAAAACCAACTTATTTAATATTAATTCCAATTTAACAATAATAGATTCAAAACTTATTCAAAACTGAGATTCAAGAACACATGTATTATCAAGATAAAGAGTATAGAGATAGAGAAGTGTGCACCATAGATTTTTATACTGGTTCAACTATCTATTTGATAGTCTACATCCAATCCCGAAATCACTTATTGATTCCAGCCTTTACTAGAAATGTTTTGAGTATGTTTACAGACTTTCCAGCACTTCAATGCCTATACATCTAACTCAACATCAATCTACAACAACAACCAATCTATCCTTAAGAACTAATCACCAAGCTCTAGCAAGTTTCACAATACTGGATTTCCATTCTCTTTCTTTTACAAAGATGGTTCTTTCAAAAAAACTAAAACACTTGATTCAATCACAATGAATTCTCACACTAAGTATTTGACAATAATGTTTGTGAGTTACAATAATTTTTCTCAAAGTGTATTTTTCGAAAAGCTAATGAAGTTCTTTCAGTTCTTTCTATTTTTTAAAAAAATTGTGATTGATTCAGTTTATATAGTGTCAGAAAAACTTCAGACAAATCGATTTCCCAATCGAATTTATTAATGCGTATTACCAGATCAATCCATTTCCTAGTCGATTTCGCATTTCTTGTTTTTCTTGAAATTCTTGAAATAGATGAACTAATCGATTTGCTAATCGATTTTTTTAATGCATATATCAGAAACTGATACTCAGTTCATATCAGAGTCGACTGAATAATCGATTATAATTGTTTGGTTCAAAATGCGAGATCAAACAATCGATTACTCAGTCGATTCAATTTCATTAACATAATCGATTTGGCAATGGGCTAATTTCTCCCTGTAACTCAGACACTTAATCAAATCGATTTGCCAATCGACTGATTTGTCCCTGTAACTCAGATATTTAATTAAAATCGATGTGCCAATCGATTATACAATATATTTCTGATAAATGATGAAATAATTCATTCATGCAATCGATTGACTAATTCATTAGTAGAAAGCTTGTAACTTAAGAAAAGTATATCAATCGATTGTCCAATCGATTTCTTTTAATCATAGAACACAGGTATGATAAAAACATTTAAGTAATCGATTTGCTAATCGATTAACTCAGTGAAAAGTTTGTTCTATGAATCAGAAAATCAATTAACCAATTGATTTACCAATTGATTGATTAACACACTTATTTTATGATTTCAGTTTTAATTGGCAAATATTAGATGTGTGAAATCATAATGATGAATCTAACTAATAAACACTATGAACAATAGGCAAATTTACACATAATCTTCAAGCCTTGTATGATATGATCAATCTTTGCTTGATTGCTTGAGATCCAAGATTTGTCCAAGTGTAGTGTTTGATTCTTTCATGAAATGTATCTCAACCCAAACTATTAGATTAATCAGATAATGCATATATATTGTATGTTTGGAAGTTATATCAAAATCATAGTCAAGGAGGCATATATCTTACAATCTCCCCCTTTTTGATTAAATGACAAACATACAATTTAACTTTGAGTTTACATTTCAAAATTAAAACTTAACTTTATAATAACTCTTATTTAAAACTCCCCCTGAATTATAGAATTCATAATTCATTTCAATTTCAAATTTTAGATTCAATTTTTAGTATACATGATAAGATAAGCATAAGCACAAGTTAAATTCATTCAAATTCTCCAAGTTAAATTCATTCAAATTCTGCAAGTTAAATTCATTCAAATTCTCCCCCTTTGTCCTTAAATTCAAAAAGATAATACAAGAGAGAATAATGATTCAAAAGCTATTACAAGAGATATACTGAAAAAAAGAAAAATTACAAAACAACAAAGAAAACAAAAGCCTAAACAACTAATCTAGGGCTGTTCCTCATCGATTTATCCATTGAACTTAATAATGTTGTTGACACACAAGCAACTGAAGAAACAACCCGTATCAACCTTGATAGTTCTGAACCTCATGGTGATGAGACACTTGCTAAGGATAAATCGATGTCCAAATCGATTTCCATATCAGTTCAGGAAAACTTCTCATAACAGGATGGATTTCCAAATCGATTTCTTTAAAGATATTGACCAGTGCATGTATTCCAATCAACTTCCAAATCGACTTATTTGGCTCGTAGTTTTTATAATTTGACAAAATCGATTACCAAATCGATGTGCATGTTTGAGTTTGGAAAATTTCTCAAATGTTTGGATTTCTGGGAGAAATAATCGATTATGAAATCGATTTTTTAAAACGATTTTCCATATCCTCAATCGATTCACCAATCGATTGGATTGATGTATATTTTGTCACATCGATTTTGGTTCAGCATTTATTGCTACCACAGATCACTAAATCGATTATGAAATCGATTGTCGTGTTTTATATTTTGACAATTGATAAACTTTGTAGCATAAATCGCTTGTGAATTCGATTTTGTAATACTGATTTGAAATTTTGACACAGGATAATCGATGTGCAAATCGACTTATCTATTGCAAGTTAGTAAATTTAGAGAAAACATCAATGCCTCAATCGATTTTCTACAGAGATCATATTTCATTTTGATCCATTATACCAAGTTTCATTCTAATATAGAAGAAACTTTCTTTGGGTAGGGCTTTGGTAAAGATATCAGCTAATTGATCAGATGTATTAATATATTCAAGCATGACATTACCATTTTGGTATAGTGCATAACATGATTCTTTGTGATATTTATGGCACTAGTGTTGTCACACATTATTGGTACAGTTCCAAGATCAACACCAAAGTCAGAAAGGTGCTGTTTCATCCATAATATTTGTGCACAACAACTTCCAGCAGCTACATATTCAGCCTCAACTGTTGAAAGTGCAACACTATTTTGCTTCTTGCTATGCCAACATACAAGTGAATTCCCTAATAGATGGCAAGTACTAGATGTACTTTTTGTGTCTAATTCGCAACCAGCAAAATCAGAATCAGAATAGCCAACAAGAGTGCAAGTTGATCCCTTAGGATACCATAAACCTAGATTTTTGGTTCCTATTAGATATCTGAAAATTCTTTTGACTGCACTTAGATGAGATTCCTTAGGATTAGCTTGATATCTTGCACACATGCAGACACTAAACATAATGTCAGGTCTACTAGCTGTAAGATATAATAAAGATCCTATCATGCCTCTAAACATTGTCACATCTACAGGTTTTCCCTTTTCATCTCTATCTAAATGACAAGCTTGACTCATGGGTGTATCAATAGATTTAAATTTATCAAAGCCAAACTTCTTTAAGAGATCATTACAATACTTGATTTGACTTAGGAAAATACCATTCTTGCTTTGATTGATTTGAAATCCTAAGAAGAAGGTTAATTCTCCCATCATGGACATTTCAAATCTTCCTTTCATCATATTTTCAAATTCTTTGCAAAGCTTACTGTTTGTGGATCCAAAAATTATGTCACCAACATAAATTTGGACAAGTAGAATGTCTTTTCCCTTTATCTTTATAAAGAGTGTTTTATCAACATTTCCTCTTAAAAAAATTTGCTGTATGCGGAAATTACTGAGTTTTTCATACCAAGCTCTTGGAGCTTGTTTCAATCCATAAAGAGCTTTTGTTAGTTTATAAACATGGTTTGGAAAAACAGGATCCTCAAATCCCGGAGTTTGACTAACATAAACCTCCTCTTGGATATCTCCATTCAGAAAAGCACTCTTTACATCCATTTGATACAATTTAAAATCCATGATACAAGCATAAGCAAGCAAAATCCTAACGGCTTCTAATTTGGCTACAGGAGCATAGAGTTTCTAGTAGCAATCCCTTTAGAAATTTCTCCTATGATGTTGTCAATAGGATGGTTTTTGTTGAATTTCCATTCCTTAGGTAAGTCATCTTCCCTTATAGGTTCTATATAATCAATGTCAGTTGGAGGTAATGCTTCATTTGGATCTGATTCTACAATTTCATCAAGAGAATCACCAACTGTAAGAGGGGTACTATTCAAGTTTTTGGTAAACATTTCATCAAATTTTACATGAAAAGATTCCTCTATAGTTTTAGTTCCTTTATTGTAGATCCTATAGGCCTTACTAGATTGTGAATATGCTAGAAAAATTCCCTCATCTGCCTTAGAGTCAAATTTCCCTAGATGCTCTTTTCCATTACTCAGTACAAAACACTTGCATCCAAAGACTCTAAAATAAGCAATGTTTGGTTTTCTACCTTTGTATATTTCATAAGGTGTTTTTCTAAGGATATGCCTAATTAGAACTCTATTTATCACATGAGTAGTTGTGTTTATTGCATCAACCCAAAAGTATTTTGGAAGCTTAGAGTCATTAAGCATTGTTCTAGCAAGTTCTTCTAGAGCTCTATTCTTCCTTTCTACAACTCCATTCTGTTGTGGAGTTCTTGGGGCTGAGTAAATGTGGTGAATTCCTTTTTGATCACAATAATTGTCAAAAGATTCATTTTGAAATTCTCCACCATGATCACTCTTAATGGAAACTATTTTCTGATTCTTCTCATTTTGAACTTGATTTGCAAATTTTTTGAAAATTGAGAAGGCATAACTTTTGTGAGACAGAAAATAAGTCCATGTATATCTAGAGAAATCATCAACTAAAACATAGCCATAAAGATTTCCTCCAAAACTTTTTACTTGAGAGGGACCAAATAGATCCATGTGAATCAATTGTAGAACTCTATTAGTTTGTACTAAGTCTATTGGTGGGAAAGAGGACTTGACCAATTTACTTTTCTCACAAGAGTCACATAATTTGTCCTTAGTAAATTTTCTGTTTGGAAGACCTAGCACTAGTTGTTTGCTAACAAGTTTGTTAAGATGGTTTATATGTATGTGAGCTATTCTCTTGTGCCACAACCAATCTTCATCAGATTTAGATAACAAACAACAAACATTATTTGCAGGCAAAAAGTCAAGATCAATCATGTATATATTATTTACCCTTTCACCTACCAATTTTATGCTATCATCTTCCTTGTGCTCAAGTGTACAAGTATGTGATGTAAAATATACCTGGTAGCCTTTATCGCAAAGCTGACTAATACTAAGCAGGTTGTGTTTCAAACCTTTTACATAGAGAACATCCTTGATTACTGTTGTTGATTCACTCCCTATGTCTCCAGGACCAAGATTTTGCCTTTGTTGTTGTCACCATACTTTACATATCCTCCGTCTTTCAAATTCACAGATATGAATTTTGATTTGTCTCCAGTCATATGCTTGGAACATCCACTGTCTAGGTACCATGAGTGAGTTTTAGATGTCAAGCAGACCTGCAAAACAGAATTCAGACTTTGGTTTTAGGTACCCAATTTAGATTGGGTCCTTGAGGGTTAGTCTCAATCACAAGTTTCTTTACTCTCCAAACTTGTTTCCATCCCTTGTCAGCAAGCTTTTTCAGTTTACAATCAAAAGGTATATGTCCCTTTTTGCAACAAAAATGGCATGAACAAGCAGATGATGTACGTTGAGTTGGTTTAATGAAAACATCATGAATTGGCTTTGATCCAACAAATTTATGATTCTTTTGAGCATTCCTATTTGGTCTATAGCCAATTCCAGATTTTTCATTTGCATTCTTTTGGTTGCCAAGAAGAACATCCAGGTTGTTTCTACCACTAGTAAATTTTGCTAAATCAAATTGTAGTGATTCAACCTTTCTTTCAAGTTCAATAAAACTAGTAAGTCTATCATGTGCTTTCTTTTTCAAAAGTGCATTCATGTCTTCAAGCAACTTATGATCCTTTTTGATTTCTTCATACATCATGCACTATTTTTCTAACATTTTCTTAGTGCAAATCAATTGTTTGACTACCTTAATATGTTCATCATGCAATTCATTGAAAGCATCATGCAATTCTTCATAAGAGGGATTAGAGGTAAAACTTACGTCGCTATCTGAATCTGAGTTAGTGTTGGCCATTAGACACAAGTTTGCTTCTTCTTCTGAAGTTTCAGAAGATTCTTCATCATTGTCATTCCAAGCTATGTAGGCTCTTTTAGTTTTTGAAGATGGTTGATCCTTGCCTTTAGCTTTCACAAACTTGTTTCTATTTTGTAGTTGAAAACATTCAGATTTAATGTGGCCTGATTTTCTACATTCATATCAGGTTATCACCTTGCTATCATTTGTCTCATTCTTGCTGAAGCTTTTTGTGCTTGAATTGGATGGTTTCCTTGGTTGGTTTCCTTTCTTCCTTAGAAATTTCTTGAACTTTCTGATCAGCATTCCGATTTCAGGTTCTTCATCAGTTTCACTCTCGGAATCATCAGTACAGGTTTTTGGTTCAGATTTTACTTTATGAGCTTGAGCTTTCAGAGATAGTCCATTCCTTTTCCGATCAGTTTGCTCTGACTCATTCAACCGGTGCAGCTCCGTTTCATGTTCTCTGAGATTGCCAAAGAGGGTGGCAATGGTCATGCTTCCAAGATCCTTTGATTCAGCTATTGCAGTGACCTTAGGTTGCCATTCTCTTGTCAAGCATCTCATTACTTTGTTTATTTGTTGCTCATTGTCAATTACTTTCCCTAGAGCATTCAGATTGTTAATGACATGTATGAACCGTGTCTGCAAGTCATTGATTGACTCATCCTTCTTCATATTGAAGAGTTCATATTCATGGATCAGAGTGTTAGTTCTGGCCCTCTTGACATCAGTTGTGCCTTCATGAGTTTCTTGGAGTGTATCTCATATTTCTTTGGCGGTTTTGCAATTTGATACCCTGAAAAACTCATCAGCACTCAAAGCAGAAGTTATAATATTTTTGGCTTTTGCATTATAGCCAACTCTTTTCTTATCATCATCAGACCAATCAGATCTTGGTTTCTTGATTAATGATCCATCAGTACCAGCAAGTCTAGGCACATAAGGACCATTTTCTACTGCATCTAATATGTCAAGACCACTTAAAGGCAGGGGGTCTAGCTAAAGAGGCACCTTCGCCCAAGAATTCAGTAGAGGCCATTTTCTTTTTGAGAAATAGTCTATTTTTTCTTTCCAGTACATGTATTATCAAGATAAAGAGTATAGAGATAGGGAAGTGTGCACCAGAGATTTTTATACTGGTTCAACTATCTATTTGATAGTCTACATCCAGTCCCGAAATCACTTACTGATTCCAGCCTTTACTAGAAATGATTTGAGTATGTTTACAGACTTTCCAGCACTTCAATGCTTATACATCTAACTCAACATCAATCTACAACAACGACCAATCTATCCTTAAGAACTAATCACCAAGCTCTAGCAAGATCAGATTGAGATCTCTTTTAGATGATCACACACACTCTAAAAGATGACCACCAGTTTCACAATACTGGATTTCCACTCTCTTTCTTTTACAAAGATGGTTCTTTCAAAAAAACTAAAACACTTGATTCAATCACAATGAATTCTCACACTAAGTATTTGGCAATAATGTTGGTGAGTTACAATAATTTTTCTCAAAGTGTATTTTTCGAAAAGCTAATGAAATTCTTTCAGTTCTTTCTATTTTTTTAAAAATTGTGATTGATTCAGTTTATATAGTTTCAGAAAAACTTCAGACAAATCCATTTTATTAATGCATATTACCAGATCAATCGATTTCCTAATCGATTTCGCATTTCTTGTTTTTCTTGAAATTCTTGAAATAGATGAACTAATCGATTTGCTAATCGATTTTTTTTAATGCATATATCAGAAACTAATACTCAGTTCATTTTGGCCTTAAGTTTTTGTTTGGGATTTTGAAATCTAAACTCTAATTCTTGGCTCATGTTCTTGCTCCATTTGACAAGTTTTACTTATGCATAAATTTTTTATTACTAAGTGGTTGTAGAAGGCTAACTTTCCATCAATCTTTCAAAAAAAAATTTAATTTTTCATAACATGCTTGACATAGTTTTGACAGTTCATACTCTCTCTTATTATCCTAATTGTGAGCTTTTGGGTCTAAACACTTTAATTATTTGATGTGTGATTATCCAAACATGTGTTATCCCTTCAAAACTTGCACTAATTATGACTTACTTCGCTTGTAATTTATGCATACACTGAGGCAATTTTGTTTAGTCGTTTGTGCCTTTATAACTATTCTATTCAAATTTTATCATTTGTTAGCCCTTTTGAGTCTTGCCCTTTTCTTTCGGTTACTTGCCACATTATAAGCCAATGACCTGACTTTAACTACATCACCTTACTTGGAGTTAGATAGGAAATATTTTATCTCGTCTAGGTAAAGTTCTAAGTTTGGGGTTGCTCATGGGATAACAACCTTTTAAGTTTGGGGTGGTGGTTCTCAAAACAAAACAAAAGTCAATCAAAATAAGAAAAAAAAATTAGTTTGTGTACTTTGATAAATAGCATGTTCTTAACTCCAAGTAAAAAGAAAAATAAAAAGAGTTAGAATAATTTGAAAATGTGTACCTAACTCCAAGTAGTAAAGTCTACTATCCTAAAATGTCATACCCTTATCTAAGCACCATTACAACCCGAAAGTCCTCCAAAAGTGTATGTGTTTGTTGCAATTCTGAGTGCTAACACGAATGTTTTTAAGTCTATGGTAGCATGATGCATGTTCTAGGATTTGAGTGATAAATTCAAAACTCTTGCTAAACACTTGAGAGAAATTTTGGTGATATTATGTGAAGAGAAAGTTGAACTTGATAAATAAAAGCTAAAGTGTACAAATTGTGTTGTTTTTTTTTTTAAGCAACCGTGGAGCATGATGAATGTTTTGTAGTAGCTAGAACTTTGAAATTTGAGTTTGATTTGATTTGAGAAATTTTTTTTAAGTTTTCTTTTAACTGTACAAAATCTAAAATTAATTGTTGCTTGGAGACAAGCAATAGATTAAGTTTGGTGTTATGATGACTCTTCATCATATGCATATTTTTCATTGTTTTTAGTCTTATCTATCTTTAATCATTGGTTAATTTAAGGATTTATTTAATATATTTTGTTGATTTTAATTATTAGATTTAATGAAATGTTTAAGTTATTATTTCCTTGATTAAGTAGACTTTTTCATAGTTTTATGTTGTTTCTTTGTTTCAGTGTAGTGCTGAATTTTGGTGAGAAATCAACATGACCTTTGTAGAGTATTTCACACATATTTGGGGTTGTAAATGTCCAACTGAAGTCAAACCAAATGAAAATGAAAGCTAAGATCCATAGATACAATTTTCATGAAGACACTAGAACCAAAAAACGACTCAAAAAAGAAGAAAAAAGATATTTTGCGTCTAAAGCGCAAAACTCGGGCCAGGGGCGCATTTTGACATTCCTGACACTGTACAATTATGCCTAAAGCGCAAATTCCGCCCCTAGGGGATGCGGCACGCATTAGAATACATTAAAACACATATTTCTCACTTTTTATGGATCTTTTTGGCTATTGGGAAGTTTGGAGACTTGTGCCATAGTAGAGAAACTCATAGACGACTATTTCTAACACAATTGGAGCAGTTTTATAAAGAATTATTCAAGAATCTTTCTTGTAATTCTTCTCTAATCTCTATCTTTTCTATCTCTATCATGAGTAACTAAATCCTATTTGTTAGAGATGAGTGCAACAAGATGAAACCCTTATTTGTGTGATTTGATTTCTAGTAATATGAATAAGTATATTGAATTATTTTTCTCATCTATGTGCTTAATGCTTTTTATTGCTTGATCAACTTTAAAATGTTTTACGATTCGTATTTTGAAACAGAAGTAGACTTTATGAATGCTTGAGATGTGAAATTCATGATATTGTAGTCTATGGATAGATGCAGGTCATGAAACCAATTGAATTATTTGTTAAGGCAATAGTTTAATAAGATAATTTTATACCGTAAAGCTTAATTCTAATCTTAAATCTACTAAGGAATTAGGGGTTACTTTGGAATTAAAGGTTCTTTTACTAAGACATTGGGGCAAGAATAATAAAGAGAATTTGGTAATAATTCAATAAAGGAATTTAGTAACTAGGATCAAATTAGAAATAAAGGTTGGATTCAAAGTGAAACTCATCCCTGACATTTTTCTTATTATAAAAGTTCAATTCTATTACTCTTGTTAGTTTAAAATATAATTTCAATCAATTCAAAAAAAAATTGTTCAATTTTAGTAATTAAACACATTTCGATAGTAAAACGCAATCCTTAATTTCGACACTCGATACTACTGTTTTATTATTACTTGCAACGATTCAATACATTTGCTGAAACGCTATTAGTGGCCCATGATAAGATAATCAAGGATACTTTTTCCATACTCTATGGAAAATGAAGAAAAATTAAGGACTTGTTTTCTTAAACAAAAGTGCTTAATCATGTCATGCTTGAAATTTTATCTAAGGAAATTTATTTGAACTGCCATTCGTTTTTTTATAGTACTCACTGAGATTATTATCTCACCCCTTATTCTTATGTACTGTAGTAGATAAGAGGACTTGAGACATGGACTCGAGTTTAGAGAATAAAAAATATGTAGTTTTATTTTGTGTTGTTGTAACTTATTTTGTGTATTAGTACATTAGATGATGTTTTGTAGACTATGTATTGTGTAGTTACAATGACATTTCAATGATTGTACTTTATAAAGTTTTATATGGTTGCCTCTGGAATGTTAGAATGTATATTTTATTGCTATTTTCTAGATACATGGTGATGAATATACGACCAAACTCACATCAAGTAAATAGATGAAATGGAAAAATATCTATAAATGTTAGAAAGTCTACAAATATGACAAACATGAAGTATTTGCAATATCCATGTCTTCGGAGTTGTAACGTAATTAAGACTTCAAAGTCAACGGTTGAATACGAATTAAAGTGAAGTAGATCTATCGATCTGAACCAAACGAACGCTACATCAACAGCAAAAATAAAAACAATGTTGCACCAAAACGATGAATGAAAACAACGTCGCAATAAACAACAATATAACGAAAGAAAAACTAATTTATGTAGAAATCACTTATCTAGATAAATAAAAAACGATGTGAAAGTTTGAGAAAGATGAAGAGGGATGTGGTTTATAAGGATATGTTTAGGATGTGCAACTTCAGACAAATTCCTTCCGATCGAAACTGCAAATGCAAATCTGGAGCAGAGAAAAATTGGCAAAAAAAATCTATATTGTGGGGAATTTTTATGAAAATAAGAGGGAAAATAAAATCCCTAGTTATTAACAAAACATTACCATAATACTCTCTTTATGAATCAATTAAAGATTAAATATGAAAATAGTCCATGTAAAATGCAAAAAAAATTATTTTAGTCCTTCCTTGCAATATAAATCAAGGAGGTAACATACTCAACTTCTCTCTCTAACAAAATTAACAAGTAATTACTAAGATTTGTTATTTAAAAAAATATGGCATATACATGTGTGGTTGTTTGTAATTTGTTGACCATAAACATTTTTATAGTGATGATACATAAAATAATCTCATGATAAAAATGATACTACTTTCGTCACTATTATAAGAGAACTACATCTCGCAATTTTGTAGCAGTTTTAAATGTGAGATTTGAAAAAACACCATTTCCACCGATCTCTCCAAAAAAACAACAATCACTGTTTTTAGTAGCTATCGGTTAAGTGGGCTCCATCCCAATCACTGCTTCGGTTAAGTGGGCTCCATCCCAATCTATTAGTTCAGTGAATTAGTTGTCGCTGGTGGTGGGAGACCATTACGTATGAAATAATCGAATTCAAGTGCAGTGGCACCGGCATATGCAAAATTTACTCCCTTCTTTATATCTGCTTGGCTTTTGGTGATATTCTTATAGGCCGGCAAAAATGGCAACCGGTACGCCTCAGCTACAGTTAATTGACCATTAGCTAGTGAGTATTTTAATATCCATCCCAATATTAGTTCAGTGAATTAGTTGTCGCTGGTGGTGGGAGACCATTACGTATGAAATAATCGAATTCAAGTGCAGTGGCACCGGCATATGCAAAATTTACTCCCTTCTTTATATATGCTTGGCTTTTGGTGATATTCTTATAGGCCGGCAAAAATGGCAACCGGTACGCCTCAGCTACAGTTAATTGACCATTAGCTAGTGAGTATTTTAATAAAAAAAAATATATCAACATTAAGTATCATAGATTTTAATCCAGCAATTATATCAAATAGAGTATGTTACAGTGCTGGCTAGTATTTTTCATATTTATCATTTCTTGAATATGTGTAAAGTTACCTATGAAATCTATGAGGATTCGTCCATCTGACATACGCCCTGATGGATGTTTAAAGTACGTGGAACCATAAGCACCATTTTTATTCATAGTTGGATAGTCAGTTGCAGCATTTCCAGTGTCACTTGTAGAGTCACCAAAGTTGAAGATAGCTTCATACGGCAGAGGGTTTCCATTTGAAACAATACTTCCAAAAAAACCACATGCGAATGTGATAATGAAGAGAATAAAGATCTTCATGGTGTTATAGAAATATTAGAAATGCCTTGTGTTTTTGTGATTTTAGAAAGGGTATTGATCTGCTTTATATATTTTCCACTTACCCATTTGTCCTGTCACGTAACGATCTTTTTTAATTTGCGGGTTGTAAACTATTTAACTATTTTTAGTTTTGTAATCTATGATGTTAGATCCAACTCACACTATCCAACGCATACCCATCAATGAGCAAACATTTATTACCTTACGATGAACATTATTTGTTGTCATTGTTTTGGTTCTTTCTATTGTTGTTGCTTCCACTTTCTATTTTTGTTGTTTTCATCTAAACACTCTAAAACAAGATTCATACGCTAAAATTACAGGTCATAGTAAATCTTCTTTTTTCTAAAGTTCATAACATTTCTAAGAGAAATACTAACAAGTATTTTTTTCCCAAGCGAACTTGCTAAGGAATAAAAAAATAAAATGTAATTGTGGAAGTTGTGTATACACTACTTTAACTTGTTTATGCAAGCATTTCAGAGTTAAAATAGTATCAAAATGTGAAGATGTGAAGAAGTAGAGTTTAATCTATATTATAGGATTGCGTTGTCTTGTGATTAATGTGAATCGAAGGTGATAATAATTTCTTAGATGATTTGATGTTATAATATGATATTGATTTTCTAGGATTAATTTTGACCTTATAATGAGATATTATTTCTTTGAATGCTTTGATATACTATGATGCTTACGATGAAGTTCTATTATTAACATGATTTTGAAACTCACCCACGTCGTTCTTTGTGCTTGACTGATTTGATTTGACGTTTGTGAAACCGCGGTTACTATATGTTAATGAGTCTTCGAGTTCAAATTCGGGAAAACTCTCACTCTGATATGTGATACGGGGAATGTGATTGATAGGTTGTATTTTACTTATTTAATAAGAAACTACTTTTTGTAAGAAAACATTGTTAGTAAGCTTCTTAAATTAAATTAAGAAATTATAGTTAAATCAAATTTATTGAGATTGACCTGTTCTATTTAAGGAATAAAGTTTTAAATTGTTCCATGTGTATCTTGATAAAAGTGATATTCTTAATCACTTGTAAAAGTTTCATTTTTCTTTGAAATTTTTTTCATTTATCAGCTGCGAATTTTTTCAAAATATAGTGTAATTTATTATATATAGTGTTTTGGGGTTTAGGGTGTTACATTTGAGAGATTATAGGTTTTTTAAAAGGAAAAGTGAAAGTTTGGGAAAGATGAAGAGGGACGTGGTTTATAAGGATATGTTTAGGATGTGCAAATTCAGACAAATTCCTTCCGATCGAAACTGCAAATGCAAATCTGGAGCAGAGAAAAATTGGCAAAAAAAATCTATATTGTGGGGAATTTTATGAAAATAAGAGGGAAAAGAAAATCCCTAGTTATTAACAAAACATTACCATAATACTCTCTTTATGAATCAATTAACAAAACATTACCAAAAAAATCTCTTTATGAATCAATTGAAGATTAAATTTGAAAATAGTTCATGTAAAATGCAAAAAAAAATTATTTTAGTCCTTCCTTGCAATATAAAACAAGGAGGTAACATACTCAACTTCTCTCTCTCACAAAATTAACAAGTAATTACTAAGATTTGTTATTTAAAAATATATGGCATATACATGTGTGGTTGTTTGTAATTTGTTGACCATAAACATTTTTATAGTGATGATATATAAAATAATCTCATGATAAAAATGATACTACTTTCGTCACTATTATAAGAGAACTACATCTCGCAATTTTGTAGCAGTTTTAAATGTGAGATGTGAAAAAACACCATTTCCACCGATCTCTCCAACAAAACAACAATCACTGTTTTTAGTAACTATCGCACCTTGTGTCTCAACAAAACAAAGTTATGTTAGTCATATTGAAGAAAATTTATTTCTCCTTTTTTTTATTTCATAACACTCATTTACTTACACTTTTATTTAAAATAAAATAAAAATCATTATATTTTTCAATAACTTAATATTTACTCGTGCATGATAAAGGTCTTACACTAGTATTAATCAAATAACAATGCGATATTTGTTTTACAAAATAATGAGAATACTTATTATGTATACGTAAATTAACCTTTTGCAAATAAAACTATTTATCGAACATAATTAAGTTTTATTGTGTTTATTGATAATATATCAAGTTGAAAAGAAACTAATATTCATTTTACAACATACATATATGTTTCTCCTATTAATGACAAATTTTAATTGTGTACATAACTCATCAAAGAAATCATTTCTCAATGCTTGTATTGCAAGTTCTAAGCTATTTTGAAAGGAGCGGGTTTAAGAGAAGGGTTTGTAAAAGGGCCTTCGACTAATCCTTTTGCTATTAGTTTATAAGCTGCTTCGGTTAAGTGGGCTCCATCCCAATCTATTAGTTTTGAAGGATCAGAGCAAATTGTTGTACCAGGATTTCCACAAAACATAAGTGCATTAACATGGTACGGTCCATCTCCTCCACAACATGCTTTCAAAATCTCAACTTTATCAGAAGTAAAGCCTGCATCATTAATGTAGATTAAATAATATATGTGATTAAATGAATTTGACAGGAAAAAATCATTGTAAACTTATCGAGAAAAGAAAATAATTGATCCACACACCATATTGTTGTGGAGCTTGATATAAACGTTTGGTGGCGCCGTAGTAGTCAAAGTATATTATCTTTGCTTGAGGGTGTTTCTGTCTTAATGTCTCTATGGAATTTTTGAGTTGTTCATTATAGTATTCAGCGAAAGTATTGTAAGCTATCAAGAAGCCAAATTCATCATAGTCTTCTTTCTTCTTACTATTCACAAAGTTCAATACGCCAGCATTACACCCCAATGGAAAGTTCCCTGGAATTACTAGTTCTACTGCTCCTTCTTCAATTAATGCCTGACAAATAGAGAAAAATAAATCATTATTACGTTTTCCCAACACTAATGTTTATTAAATAATATATATATATATACATAAAATTTAAACCTAGTTATTTTTAACTATTTCAATTTGATATAACATA
>NC_021162.2:4089708-4091821 GCF_000331145.2 Cicer arietinum
TGTTCATTATAGTATTCAGCGAAAGTATTGTAAGCTATCAAGAAGCCAAATTCATCATAGTCTTCTTTCTTCTTACTATTCACAAAGTTCAATACGCCAGCATTACACCCCAATGGAAAGTTCCCTGGAATTACTAGTTCTACTGCTCCTTCTTCAATTAATGCCTGACAAATAGAGAAAAATAAATCATTATTACGTTTTCCCAACACTAATGTTTATTAAATAATATATATATATATACATAAAATTTAAACCTAGTTATTTTTAACTATTTCAATTTGATATAACATACTGTAGCGGTATTTGTAATTGATTCAACCAGTAAAGGAACTATTTCCTGCAGTTCTGTAACAGTTTTCTTTGTCATATGAGAAAAAATATCATTTCCACCAATCTCTCCAACAAGAAACAACGATTGTTTAAAGTAGTTGTCGCACTCTGTGTTACAACGAAACAAAATTTGTGTTACTAGTATTGAGAAAAATCTATGTATTTGAGAAAAAATAAAACAATATGCAGGGAGTTACGCCAAAACCTTCTTTGTTTTTACACAAGGATGGTTTGAGCATCTTAAACCAATCAAGTTGCACTTTCAGTGAATTAGTTGTCGCTGGTGGTGGGAGACCATTACGTATGAAATAATCGAATTCAAGTGCAGTGGCACCGGCATATGCAAAATTTACTCCCTTCTTTATATCTGCTTGGCTTTTGGTGATATTCTTATAGGCCGGCAAAAATGGCAACCCGTACGCCTCAGCTACAGTTAATTGACCATTAGCTAGTGAGTATTTTAATAAAAAAAAATATATCAACATTAAGTATCATAGATTTTAATTCAGCAATTATATCAAATAGAGTATGTTACAGTGCTGGCTAGTATTTTTCATATTTATCATTTCTTGAATATGTGTAAAGTTACCTATGAAATCTATGATGATTCGTCCATCTGACATACGCCCTGATGGATGTTTAAAGTACGTGGAACCATAAGCACCATTTTTATTCATAGTTGGATAGTCAGTTGCAGCATTTCCAGTGTCACTTGTAGAGTCACCAAAGTTGAAGATAGCTTCATACGGCAGAGGGTTTCCATTTGAAACAATACTTCCAAAAAAACCACATGCGAATGTGATAATGAAGAGAATAAAGATCTTCATGGTGTTATAGAAATATTAGAAATGCCTTGTGTTTTTGTGATTTTAGAAAGGGTATTGATCTGCTTTATATATTTTCCACTTACCCATTTGTCCTGTCACGTAACGATCTTTTTTAATTTGCGGGTTGTAAACTATTTAACTATTTTTAGTTTTGTAATCTATGATGTTAGATCCAACTCACACTATCCAACGCATACCCATCAATGAGCAAACATTTATTACCTTACGATGAACATTATTTGTTGTCATTGTTTTGGTTCTTTCTATTGTTGTTGCTTCCACTTTCTATTTTTGTTGTTTTCATCTAAACACTCTAAAACAAGATTCATACGCTAAAATTACAGGTCATAGTAAATCTTCTTTTTTCTAAAGTTCATAACATTTCTAAGAGAAATACTAACAAGTATTTTTTTCCCAAGGGAACTTGTTAAGGAATAAAAAAATAAAATGTAATTGTGGAAGTTGTGTATGCACTACTTTAACTTGTTTATGCAAGCATTTTAGAGTTAAAATAGTACCAAAATGTGAAGAAGTAGAGTTTAATCTATATTATAGGATTGCGTTGTCTTGTGATTAATGTGAATCGAAGGTGATAATAATTTCTTAGATGATTTGATGTTATAATATGATATTGATTTTCTAGGATTAATTTTGACCTTATAATGAGATATTATTTCTTTGAATGCTTTGATATACTATGATGCTTACGATGAAGTTCTATTATTAACATAATTTTGAAACTCACCCACGTCGTTCTTTGTGCTTGACTGATTTGATTTGACATTTGTGAAATTGCGGTTACTATATGTTAATGAGTCTTCGAGTTCAAATTCGGGAAAACTCTCACTCTAATATGTGATACGGGGAATGTGATTGATAGGTTGTATTTTACTTATTTAATAAGAAACTACTTTTTGTAAGAAAACATTGTTAGTAAGCTTCTTAAATTAAATTAA
>NC_021162.2:4092424-4092942 GCF_000331145.2 Cicer arietinum
GCTTTATGTGTTTTTGTGTATTTTGGATTTTGGCTCGGAGGCTTTTTAGCTAAAGTTAATAATATTTTGGAGATATTTGTTAAAAGTAAGTAATATATATATATAAATATATATTTATGTTTATATGTGTTTGTTTGGGGGGAAAAAGAAAGGAAAACTAGAAGGAAGGAAAAGGAAAAGAAAAGAGTATATAAAGGAAAGAAGGAAAAAGGAAGAAAGGAAAAACAAAGGAAAGAAAAAGAAAGGAAGGAAAATTCAACTTTTCCATCTTCTTCCTCTGATCAACCGTGAACCGATTTCCCTCCTTCTCCCGTTTTCATTTTCGTCGCTTTCTTTTCTTCAAAACTAGTAACCCAAGGTTGGGTGAGAGTTAGAACAAGGATTTCGCAACTCCACTTTTCCTCTTTGATCCGAAAACGAAGAGAAACGGTATTTGAGATTCAAACGCAAACCCATTCGTTTCTTCTAGATCCAAGCTTCATTTCGTGAAGAGTTAGAAGGGAAAGTTGCTCACTACC
>NC_021162.2:4102942-4103268 GCF_000331145.2 Cicer arietinum
CTCGCGGTACCGGAAACCCACGTTAAAGCTAACGTTAAGGTAAGGGCTCCTTCCAAACTTTTAATTGCATTAGGGACTTATCTGTGGATGTGTGGGAAAGAATTTGTCAGGGTTCGATGTATTGATTTGGGGAAAAACGAATCTAATGCATTATGGGTAAAACCTTAGAGTTAGGTTTTGGTTATATGGATGAATGTTCTGTGTTAAATGAACCTAAAATCACTTGTGTATGATTATGAGTAAATGAAATTGATGTGTTTGAATGTTATGTTGTGTTGATTGTGTTTGTCGTGTTTGTCGTGTTCTAAGTTAATACCGATGAATTT
>NC_021162.2:4103313-4148404 GCF_000331145.2 Cicer arietinum
TTCTGTGGAATTGGAAAACCATTAGAGTTAAACGAGTATTGAAAATGGGGAATCTTTTAATACCTCGGTTTACTTAATGTGGGTTTTGAGGAAAATGTTTAAGTTAACTGGGTATTAAGAATGGGGAATCTCTTAATGTCTCGGTTACTTAATGTTTGTTTTGAAAATCACTTCAGTAAATGAGTATTAAGAATGGGGAATCTCTTAATGTCTCGTTTACTGAATGTTTTGTGTGGAAATCGTTTAAGTCAAAAGTATATTAAGAATGGGGAATCTCTTGATATGTCTGTTTGCTTAACGTTTTGTTTTGAAAATCATTAAGATAAATCAGTATTAAGAATGGGGAATCTCTTAATGACTTATTTATTTAATGTTGTTTTGAAAATCGCTTAAGTTAAATGGGTATTAAAAATGGGGAATCTTTTAATATCTGCATTTGCTTAACGATTGTTGTGGATGGAGTCTGTGTATGCTCATGCATTTCATTTTGGTAAATTGTGTTGACCCGTGATAGGTGACACCTTGGTAAACTGTACTGACCCGTGATAGGTGGTACGTTTACGATTTACATTTTGGTAAATCGCGTTGACCCGTGATAGGTGACACCTTGGTAAACTGTACTGACCCGTGATAGGTGGTACGTTTACGATTTACATTTTGGTAAATCGCGTTGACCCGTGATAGGTGACACCTTGGTAAACTGTACTGACCCGTGATAGGTGGTACGTTTACGATTTACATTTTTGGTAAATCGTGTTGACCCGTGATAGGTGACACCTTGGTAAACTGTACTGACCCGTGATAGGTGGTACATTTACGATTCCCGCTTTTTCTTTTAGTAAATCGTGTTGACCCGTGATAGGTGACACCTCGGTAAACTGTACTGACCCGTGATAGGTGGTACGTTTACGATTTACATTTTTGGTAAATCGTGTTGACCCGTGATAGGTGACACCTCGGTAAACTGTACTGACCCGTGATAGGTGGTACATTTACGATTCCCGCTTTTTCTTTTAGTAAATCGTGTTGACCCGTGATAGGTGACACCTCGGTAAACTGTACTGACCCGTGATAGGTGGTACATTTACGATTCCCGCTTTTTCTTTTAGTAAATCGTGTTGACCCGTGATAGGTGACACCTCGGTAAACTGTACTGACCCGTGATAGGTGGTACATTTACGATTCCCGCTTTTTCTTTTAGTAAATCGTGTTGACCCGTGATAGGTGACACCATGGTAACTGTACTGACCCGTGATAGGTGGTACATTTACGATTCCCGCTTTTTCTTTTAGTAAATCGTGTTGACCCGTGATAGGTGACACCTCGGTAAACTGTACTGACCCGTGATAGGTGGTACATTTACGATTCCCGCTTTTTCTTTTAGTAAATCGTGTTGACCCGTGATAGGTGACACCTCGGTAAACTGTACTGACCCGTGATAGGTGGTACATTTACGATTCCCGCTTTTTCTTTTAGTAAATCGTGTTGACCCGTGATAGGTGACACCTCGGTAAACTGTACTGACCCGTGATAGGTGGTACATTTACGATTCCCGCTTTTTCTTTTAGTAAATCGTGTTGACCCGTGATAGGTGACACCTCGGTAAACTGTACTGACCCGTGATAGGTGGTACATTTACGATTCCCGCTTTTTCTTTTAGTAAATCGTGTTGACCCGTGATAGGTGACACCTCGGTAAACTGTACTGACCCGTGATAGGTGGTACATTTACGATTCCCGCTTTTTCTTTTAGTAAATCGTGTTGACCCGTGATAGGTGACACCTCGGTAAACTGTACTGACCCGTGATAGGTGGTACATTTACGATTCCCGCTTTTTCTTTTAGTAAATCGTGTTGACCCGTGATAGGTGACACCTCGGTAAACTGTACTGACCCGTGATAGGTGGTACATTTACGATTCCCGCTTTTTCTTTTAGTAAATCGTGTTGACCCGTGATAGGTGACACCTCGGTAAACTGTACTGACCCGTGATAGGTGGTACATTTACGATTCCCGCTTTTTCTTTTAGTAAATCGTGTTGACCCGTGATAGGTGACACCTCGGTAAACTGTACTGACCCGTGATAGGTGGTACATTTACGATTCCCGCTTTTTCTTTTAGTAAATCGTGTTGACCCGTGATAGGTGACACCTCGGTAAACTGTACTGACCCGTGATAGGTGGTACATTTACGATTCCCGCTTTTTCTTTTAGTAAATCGTGTTGACCCGTGATAGGTGACACCTCGGTAAACTGTACTGACCCGTGATAGGTGGTACATTTACGATTCCCGCTTTTTCTTTTAGTAAATCGTGTTGACCCGTGATAGGTGACACCTCGGTAAACTGTACTGACCCGTGATAGGTGGTACATTTACGATTCCCGCTTTTTCTTTTAGTAAATCGTGTTGACCCGTGATAGGTGACACCTCGGTAAACTGTACTGACCCGTGATAGGTGGTACATTTACGATTCCCGCTTTTTCTTTTAGTAAATCGTGTTGACCCGTGATAGGTGACACCTCGGTAAACTGTACTGACCCGTGATAGGTGGTACATTTACGATTCCCGCTTTTTCTTTTAGTAAATCGTGTTGACCCGTGATAGGTGACACCTCGGTAAACTGTACTGACCCGTGATAGGTGGTACATTTACGATTCCCGCTTTTTCTTTTAGTAAATCGTGTTGACCCGTGATAGGTGACACCTCGGTAAACTGTACTGACCCGTGATAGGTGGTACATTTACGATTCCCGCTTTTTCTTTTAGTAAATCGTGTTGACCCGTGATAGGTGACACCTCGGTAAACTGTACTGACCCGTGATAGGTGGTACATTTACGATTCCCGCTTTTTCTTTTAGTAAATCGTGTTGACCCGTGATAGGTGACACCTCGGTAAACTGTACTGACCCGTGATAGGTGGTACATTTACGATTCCCGCTTTTTCTTTTAGTAAATCGTGTTGACCCGTGATAGGTGACACCTCGGTAAACTGTACTGACCCGTGATAGGTGGTACATTTACGATTCCCGCTTTTTCTTTTAGTAAATCGTGTTGACCCGTGATAGGTGACACCTCGGTAAACTGTACTGACCCGTGATAGGTGGTACATTTACGATTCCCGCTTTTTCTTTTAGTAAATCGTGTTGACCCGTGATAGGTGACACCTCGGTAAACTGTACTGACCCGTGATAGGTGGTACATTTACGATTCCCGCTTTTTCTTTTAGTAAATCGTGTTGACCCGTGATAGGTGACACCTCGGTAAACTGTACTGACCCGTGATAGGTGGTACATTTACGATTCCCGCTTTTTCTTTTAGTAAATCGTGTTGACCCGTGATAGGTGACACCTCGGTAAACTGTACTGACCCGTGATAGGTGGTACATTTACGATTCCCGCTTTTTCTTTTAGTAAATCGTGTTGACCCGTGATAGGTGACACCTCGGTAAACTGTACTGACCCGTGATAGGTGGTACATTTACGATTCCCGCTTTTTCTTTTAGTAAATCGTGTTGACCCGTGATAGGTGACACCTCGGTAAACTGTACTGACCCGTGATAGGTGGTACATTTACGATTCCCGCTTTTTCTTTTAGTAAATCGTGTTGACCCGTGATAGGTGACACCTCGGTAAACTGTACTGACCCGTGATAGGTGGTACATTTACGATTCCCGCTTTTTCTTTTAGTAAATCGTGTTGACCCGTGATAGGTGACACCTCGGTAAACTGTACTGACCCGTGATAGGTGGTACATTTACGATTCCCGCTTTTTCTTTTAGTAAATCGTGTTGACCCGTGATAGGTGACACCTCGGTAAACTGTACTGACCCGTGATAGGTGGTACATTTACGATTCCCGCTTTTTCTTTTAGTAAATCGTGTTGACCCGTGATAGGTGACACCTCGGTAAACTGTACTGACCCGTGATAGGTGGTACATTTACGATTCCCGCTTTTTCTTTTAGTAAATCGTGTTGACCCGTGATAGGTGACACCTCGGTAAACTGTACTGACCCGTGATAGGTGGTACATTTACGATTCCCGCTTTTTCTTTTAGTAAATCGTGTTGACCCGTGATAGGTGACACCTCGGTAAACTGTACTGACCCGTGATAGGTGGTACATTTACGATTCCCGCTTTTTCTTTTAGTAAATCGTGTTGACCCGTGATAGGTGACACCTCGGTAAACTGTACTGACCCGTGATAGGTGGTACATTTACGATTCCCGCTTTTTCTTTTAGTAAATCGTGTTGACCCGTGATAGGTGACACCTCGGTAAACTGTACTGACCCGTGATAGGTGGTACATTTACGATTCCCGCTTTTTCTTTTAGTAAATCGTGTTGACCCGTGATAGGTGACACCTCGGTAAACTGTACTGACCCGTGATAGGTGGTACATTTACGATTCCCGCTTTTTCTTTTAGTAAATCGTGTTGACCCGTGATAGGTGACACCTCGGTAAACTGTACTGACCCGTGATAGGTGGTACATTTACGATTCCCGCTTTTTCTTTTAGTAAATCGTGTTGACCCGTGATAGGTGACACCTCGGTAAACTGTACTGACCCGTGATAGGTGGTACATTTACGATTCCCGCTTTTTCTTTTAGTAAATCGTGTTGACCCGTGATAGGTGACACCTCGGTAAACTGTACTGACCCGTGATAGGTGGTACATTTACGATTCCCGCTTTTTCTTTTAGTAAATCGTGTTGACCCGTGATAGGTGACACCTCGGTAAACTGTACTGACCCGTGATAGGTGGTACATTTACGATTCCCGCTTTTTCTTTTAGTAAATCGTGTTGACCCGTGATAGGTGACACCTCGGTAAACTGTACTGACCCGTGATAGGTGGTACATTTACGATTCCCGCTTTTTCTTTTAGTAAATCGTGTTGACCCGTGATAGGTGACACCTCGGTAAACTGTACTGACCCGTGATAGGTGGTACATTTACGATTCCCGCTTTTTCTTTTAGTAAATCGTGTTGACCCGTGATAGGTGACACCTCGGTAAACTGTACTGACCCGTGATAGGTGGTACATTTACGATTCCCGCTTTTTCTTTTAGTAAATCGTGTTGACCCGTGATAGGTGACACCTCGGTAAACTGTACTGACCCGTGATAGGTGGTACATTTACGATTCCCGCTTTTTCTTTTAGTAAATCGTGTTGACCCGTGATAGGTGACACCTCGGTAAACTGTACTGACCCGTGATAGGTGGTACATTTACGATTCCCGCTTTTTCTTTTAGTAAATCGTGTTGACCCGTGATAGGTGACACCTCGGTAAACTGTACTGACCCGTGATAGGTGGTACATTTACGATTCCCGCTTTTTCTTTTAGTAAATCGTGTTGACCCGTGATAGGTGACACCTCGGTAAACTGTACTGACCCGTGATAGGTGGTACATTTACGATTCCCGCTTTTTCTTTTAGTAAATCGTGTTGACCCGTGATAGGTGACACCTCGGTAAACTGTACTGACCCGTGATAGGTGGTACATTTACGATTCCCGCTTTTTCTTTTAGTAAATCGTGTTGACCCGTGATAGGTGACACCTCGGTAAACTGTACTGACCCGTGATAGGTGGTACATTTACGATTCCCGCTTTTTCTTTTAGTAAATCGTGTTGACCCGTGATAGGTGACACCTCGGTAAACTGTACTGACCCGTGATAGGTGGTACATTTACGATTCCCGCTTTTTCTTTTAGTAAATCGTGTTGACCCGTGATAGGTGACACCTCGGTAAACTGTACTGACCCGTGATAGGTGGTACATTTACGATTCCCGCTTTTTCTTTTAGTAAATCGTGTTGACCCGTGATAGGTGACACCTCGGTAAACTGTACTGACCCGTGATAGGTGGTACATTTACGATTCCCGCTTTTTCTTTTAGTAAATCGTGTTGACCCGTGATAGGTGACACCTCGGTAAACTGTACTGACCCGTGATAGGTGGTACATTTACGATTCCCGCTTTTTCTTTTAGTAAATCGTGTTGACCCGTGATAGGTGACACCTCGGTAAACTGTACTGACCCGTGATAGGTGGTACATTTACGATTCCCGCTTTTTCTTTTAGTAAATCGTGTTGACCCGTGATAGGTGACACCTCGGTAAACTGTACTGACCCGTGATAGGTGGTACATTTACGATTCCCGCTTTTTCTTTTAGTAAATCGTGTTGACCCGTGATAGGTGACACCTCGGTAAACTGTACTGACCCGTGATAGGTGGTACATTTACGATTCCCGCTTTTTCTTTTAGTAAATCGTGTTGACCCGTGATAGGTGACACCTCGGTAAACTGTACTGACCCGTGATAGGTGGTACATTTACGATTCCCGCTTTTTCTTTTAGTAAATCGTGTTGACCCGTGATAGGTGACACCTCGGTAAACTGTACTGACCCGTGATAGGTGGTACATTTACGATTCCCGCTTTTTCTTTTAGTAAATCGTGTTGACCCGTGATAGGTGACACCTCGGTAAACTGTACTGACCCGTGATAGGTGGTACATTTACGATTCCCGCTTTTTCTTTTAGTAAATCGTGTTGACCCGTGATAGGTGACACCTCGGTAAACTGTACTGACCCGTGATAGGTGGTACATTTACGATTCCCGCTTTTTCTTTTAGTAAATCGTGTTGACCCGTGATAGGTGACACCTCGGTAAACTGTACTGACCCGTGATAGGTGGTACATTTACGATTCCCGCTTTTTCTTTTAGTAAATCGTGTTGACCCGTGATAGGTGACACCTCGGTAAACTGTACTGACCCGTGATAGGTGGTACATTTACGATTCCCGCTTTTTCTTTTAGTAAATCGTGTTGACCCGTGATAGGTGACACCTCGGTAAACTGTACTGACCCGTGATAGGTGGTACATTTACGATTCCCGCTTTTTCTTTTAGTAAATCGTGTTGACCCGTGATAGGTGACACCTCGGTAAACTGTACTGACCCGTGATAGGTGGTACATTTACGATTCCCGCTTTTTCTTTTAGTAAATCGTGTTGACCCGTGATAGGTGACACCTCGGTAAACTGTACTGACCCGTGATAGGTGGTACATTTACGATTCCCGCTTTTTCTTTTAGTAAATCGTGTTGACCCGTGATAGGTGACACCTCGGTAAACTGTACTGACCCGTGATAGGTGGTACATTTACGATTCCCGCTTTTTCTTTTAGTAAATCGTGTTGACCCGTGATAGGTGACACCTCGGTAAACTGTACTGACCCGTGATAGGTGGTACATTTACGATTCCCGCTTTTTCTTTTAGTAAATCGTGTTGACCCGTGATAGGTGACACCTCGGTAAACTGTACTGACCCGTGATAGGTGGTACATTTACGATTCCCGCTTTTTCTTTTAGTAAATCGTGTTGACCCGTGATAGGTGACACCTCGGTAAACTGTACTGACCCGTGATAGGTGGTACATTTACGATTCCCGCTTTTTCTTTTAGTAAATCGTGTTGACCCGTGATAGGTGACACCTCGGTAAACTGTACTGACCCGTGATAGGTGGTACATTTACGATTCCCGCTTTTTCTTTTAGTAAATCGTGTTGACCCGTGATAGGTGACACCTCGGTAAACTGTACTGACCCGTGATAGGTGGTACATTTACGATTCCCGCTTTTTCTTTTAGTAAATCGTGTTGACCCGTGATAGGTGACACCTCGGTAAACTGTACTGACCCGTGATAGGTGGTACATTTACGATTCCCGCTTTTTCTTTTAGTAAATCGTGTTGACCCGTGATAGGTGACACCTCGGTAAACTGTACTGACCCGTGATAGGTGGTACATTTACGATTCCCGCTTTTTCTTTTAGTAAATCGTGTTGACCCGTGATAGGTGACACCTCGGTAAACTGTACTGACCCGTGATAGGTGGTACATTTACGATTCCCGCTTTTTCTTTTAGTAAATCGTGTTGACCCGTGATAGGTGACACCTCGGTAAACTGTACTGACCCGTGATAGGTGGTACATTTACGATTCCCGCTTTTTCTTTTAGTAAATCGTGTTGACCCGTGATAGGTGACACCTCGGTAAACTGTACTGACCCGTGATAGGTGGTACATTTACGATTCCCGCTTTTTCTTTTAGTAAATCGTGTTGACCCGTGATAGGTGACACCTCGGTAAACTGTACTGACCCGTGATAGGTGGTACATTTACGATTCCCGCTTTTTCTTTTAGTAAATCGTGTTGACCCGTGATAGGTGACACCTCGGTAAACTGTACTGACCCGTGATAGGTGGTACATTTACGATTCCCGCTTTTTCTTTTAGTAAATCGTGTTGACCCGTGATAGGTGACACCTCGGTAAACTGTACTGACCCGTGATAGGTGGTACATTTACGATTCCCGCTTTTTCTTTTAGTAAATCGTGTTGACCCGTGATAGGTGACACCTCGGTAAACTGTACTGACCCGTGATAGGTGGTACATTTACGATTCCCGCTTTTTCTTTTAGTAAATCGTGTTGACCCGTGATAGGTGACACCTCGGTAAACTGTACTGACCCGTGATAGGTGGTACATTTACGATTCCCGCTTTTTCTTTTAGTAAATCGTGTTGACCCGTGATAGGTGACACCTCGGTAAACTGTACTGACCCGTGATAGGTGGTACATTTACGATTCCCGCTTTTTCTTTTAGTAAATCGTGTTGACCCGTGATAGGTGACACCTCGGTAAACTGTACTGACCCGTGATAGGTGGTACATTTACGATTCCCGCTTTTTCTTTTAGTAAATCGTGTTGACCCGTGATAGGTGACACCTCGGTAAACTGTACTGACCCGTGATAGGTGGTACATTTACGATTCCCGCTTTTTCTTTTAGTAAATCGTGTTGACCCGTGATAGGTGACACCTCGGTAAACTGTACTGACCCGTGATAGGTGGTACATTTACGATTCCCGCTTTTTCTTTTAGTAAATCGTGTTGACCCGTGATAGGTGACACCTCGGTAAACTGTACTGACCCGTGATAGGTGGTACATTTACGATTCCCGCTTTTTCTTTTAGTAAATCGTGTTGACCCGTGATAGGTGACACCTCGGTAAACTGTACTGACCCGTGATAGGTGGTACATTTACGATTCCCGCTTTTTCTTTTAGTAAATCGTGTTGACCCGTGATAGGTGACACCTCGGTAAACTGTACTGACCCGTGATAGGTGGTACATTTACGATTCCCGCTTTTTCTTTTAGTAAATCGTGTTGACCCGTGATAGGTGACACCTCGGTAAACTGTACTGACCCGTGATAGGTGGTACATTTACGATTCCCGCTTTTTCTTTTAGTAAATCGTGTTGACCCGTGATAGGTGACACCTCGGTAAACTGTACTGACCCGTGATAGGTGGTACATTTACGATTCCCGCTTTTTCTTTTAGTAAATCGTGTTGACCCGTGATAGGTGACACCTCGGTAAACTGTACTGACCCGTGATAGGTGGTACATTTACGATTCCCGCTTTTTCTTTTAGTAAATCGTGTTGACCCGTGATAGGTGACACCTCGGTAAACTGTACTGACCCGTGATAGGTGGTACATTTACGATTCCCGCTTTTTCTTTTAGTAAATCGTGTTGACCCGTGATAGGTGACACCTCGGTAAACTGTACTGACCCGTGATAGGTGGTACATTTACGATTCCCGCTTTTTCTTTTAGTAAATCGTGTTGACCCGTGATAGGTGACACCTCGGTAAACTGTACTGACCCGTGATAGGTGGTACATTTACGATTCCCGCTTTTTCTTTTAGTAAATCGTGTTGACCCGTGATAGGTGACACCTCGGTAAACTGTACTGACCCGTGATAGGTGGTACATTTACGATTCCCGCTTTTTCTTTTAGTAAATCGTGTTGACCCGTGATAGGTGACACCTCGGTAAACTGTACTGACCCGTGATAGGTGGTACATTTACGATTCCCGCTTTTTCTTTTAGTAAATCGTGTTGACCCGTGATAGGTGACACCTCGGTAAACTGTACTGACCCGTGATAGGTGGTACATTTACGATTCCCGCTTTTTCTTTTAGTAAATCGTGTTGACCCGTGATAGGTGACACCTCGGTAAACTGTACTGACCCGTGATAGGTGGTACATTTACGATTCCCGCTTTTTCTTTTAGTAAATCGTGTTGACCCGTGATAGGTGACACCTCGGTAAACTGTACTGACCCGTGATAGGTGGTACATTTACGATTCCCGCTTTTTCTTTTAGTAAATCGTGTTGACCCGTGATAGGTGACACCTCGGTAAACTGTACTGACCCGTGATAGGTGGTACATTTACGATTCCCGCTTTTTCTTTTAGTAAATCGTGTTGACCCGTGATAGGTGACACCTCGGTAAACTGTACTGACCCGTGATAGGTGGTACATTTACGATTCCCGCTTTTTCTTTTAGTAAATCGTGTTGACCCGTGATAGGTGACACCTCGGTAAACTGTACTGACCCGTGATAGGTGGTACATTTACGATTCCCGCTTTTTCTTTTAGTAAATCGTGTTGACCCGTGATAGGTGACACCTCGGTAAACTGTACTGACCCGTGATAGGTGGTACATTTACGATTCCCGCTTTTTCTTTTAGTAAATCGTGTTGACCCGTGATAGGTGACACCTCGGTAAACTGTACTGACCCGTGATAGGTGGTACATTTACGATTCCCGCTTTTTCTTTTAGTAAATCGTGTTGACCCGTGATAGGTGACACCTCGGTAAACTGTACTGACCCGTGATAGGTGGTACATTTACGATTCCCGCTTTTTCTTTTAGTAAATCGTGTTGACCCGTGATAGGTGACACCTCGGTAAACTGTACTGACCCGTGATAGGTGGTACATTTACGATTCCCGCTTTTTCTTTTAGTAAATCGTGTTGACCCGTGATAGGTGACACCTCGGTAAACTGTACTGACCCGTGATAGGTGGTACATTTACGATTCCCGCTTTTTCTTTTAGTAAATCGTGTTGACCCGTGATAGGTGACACCTCGGTAAACTGTACTGACCCGTGATAGGTGGTACATTTACGATTCCCGCTTTTTCTTTTAGTAAATCGTGTTGACCCGTGATAGGTGACACCTCGGTAAACTGTACTGACCCGTGATAGGTGGTACATTTACGATTCCCGCTTTTTCTTTTAGTAAATCGTGTTGACCCGTGATAGGTGACACCTCGGTAAACTGTACTGACCCGTGATAGGTGGTACATTTACGATTCCCGCTTTTTCTTTTAGTAAATCGTGTTGACCCGTGATAGGTGACACCTCGGTAAACTGTACTGACCCGTGATAGGTGGTACATTTACGATTCCCGCTTTTTCTTTTAGTAAATCGTGTTGACCCGTGATAGGTGACACCTCGGTAAACTGTACTGACCCGTGATAGGTGGTACATTTACGATTCCCGCTTTTTCTTTTAGTAAATCGTGTTGACCCGTGATAGGTGACACCTCGGTAAACTGTACTGACCCGTGATAGGTGGTACATTTACGATTCCCGCTTTTTCTTTTAGTAAATCGTGTTGACCCGTGATAGGTGACACCTCGGTAAACTGTACTGACCCGTGATAGGTGGTACATTTACGATTCCCGCTTTTTCTTTTAGTAAATCGTGTTGACCCGTGATAGGTGACACCTCGGTAAACTGTACTGACCCGTGATAGGTGGTACATTTACGATTCCCGCTTTTTCTTTTAGTAAATCGTGTTGACCCGTGATAGGTGACACCTCGGTAAACTGTACTGACCCGTGATAGGTGGTACATTTACGATTCCCGCTTTTTCTTTTAGTAAATCGTGTTGACCCGTGATAGGTGACACCTCGGTAAACTGTACTGACCCGTGATAGGTGGTACATTTACGATTCCCGCTTTTTCTTTTAGTAAATCGTGTTGACCCGTGATAGGTGACACCTCGGTAAACTGTACTGACCCGTGATAGGTGGTACATTTACGATTCCCGCTTTTTCTTTTAGTAAATCGTGTTGACCCGTGATAGGTGACACCTCGGTAAACTGTACTGACCCGTGATAGGTGGTACATTTACGATTCCCGCTTTTTCTTTTAGTAAATCGTGTTGACCCGTGATAGGTGACACCTCGGTAAACTGTACTGACCCGTGATAGGTGGTACATTTACGATTCCCGCTTTTTCTTTTAGTAAATCGTGTTGACCCGTGATAGGTGACACCTCGGTAAACTGTACTGACCCGTGATAGGTGGTACATTTACGATTCCCGCTTTTTCTTTTAGTAAATCGTGTTGACCCGTGATAGGTGACACCTCGGTAAACTGTACTGACCCGTGATAGGTGGTACATTTACGATTCCCGCTTTTTCTTTTAGTAAATCGTGTTGACCCGTGATAGGTGACACCTCGGTAAACTGTACTGACCCGTGATAGGTGGTACATTTACGATTCCCGCTTTTTCTTTTAGTAAATCGTGTTGACCCGTGATAGGTGACACCTCGGTAAACTGTACTGACCCGTGATAGGTGGTACATTTACGATTCCCGCTTTTTCTTTTAGTAAATCGTGTTGACCCGTGATAGGTGACACCTCGGTAAACTGTACTGACCCGTGATAGGTGGTACATTTACGATTCCCGCTTTTTCTTTTAGTAAATCGTGTTGACCCGTGATAGGTGACACCTCGGTAAACTGTACTGACCCGTGATAGGTGGTACATTTACGATTCCCGCTTTTTCTTTTAGTAAATCGTGTTGACCCGTGATAGGTGACACCTCGGTAAACTGTACTGACCCGTGATAGGTGGTACATTTACGATTCCCGCTTTTTCTTTTAGTAAATCGTGTTGACCCGTGATAGGTGACACCTCGGTAAACTGTACTGACCCGTGATAGGTGGTACATTTACGATTCCCGCTTTTTCTTTTAGTAAATCGTGTTGACCCGTGATAGGTGACACCTCGGTAAACTGTACTGACCCGTGATAGGTGGTACATTTACGATTCCCGCTTTTTCTTTTAGTAAATCGTGTTGACCCGTGATAGGTGACACCTCGGTAAACTGTACTGACCCGTGATAGGTGGTACATTTACGATTCCCGCTTTTTCTTTTAGTAAATCGTGTTGACCCGTGATAGGTGACACCTCGGTAAACTGTACTGACCCGTGATAGGTGGTACATTTACGATTCCCGCTTTTTCTTTTAGTAAATCGTGTTGACCCGTGATAGGTGACACCTCGGTAAACTGTACTGACCCGTGATAGGTGGTACATTTACGATTCCCGCTTTTTCTTTTAGTAAATCGTGTTGACCCGTGATAGGTGACACCTCGGTAAACTGTACTGACCCGTGATAGGTGGTACATTTACGATTCCCGCTTTTTCTTTTAGTAAATCGTGTTGACCCGTGATAGGTGACACCTCGGTAAACTGTACTGACCCGTGATAGGTGGTACATTTACGATTCCCGCTTTTTCTTTTAGTAAATCGTGTTGACCCGTGATAGGTGACACCTCGGTAAACTGTACTGACCCGTGATAGGTGGTACATTTACGATTCCCGCTTTTTCTTTTAGTAAATCGTGTTGACCCGTGATAGGTGACACCTCGGTAAACTGTACTGACCCGTGATAGGTGGTACATTTACGATTCCCGCTTTTTCTTTTAGTAAATCGTGTTGACCCGTGATAGGTGACACCTCGGTAAACTGTACTGACCCGTGATAGGTGGTACATTTACGATTCCCGCTTTTTCTTTTAGTAAATCGTGTTGACCCGTGATAGGTGACACCTCGGTAAACTGTACTGACCCGTGATAGGTGGTACATTTACGATTCCCGCTTTTTCTTTTAGTAAATCGTGTTGACCCGTGATAGGTGACACCTCGGTAAACTGTACTGACCCGTGATAGGTGGTACATTTACGATTCCCGCTTTTTCTTTTAGTAAATCGTGTTGACCCGTGATAGGTGACACCTCGGTAAACTGTACTGACCCGTGATAGGTGGTACATTTACGATTCCCGCTTTTTCTTTTAGTAAATCGTGTTGACCCGTGATAGGTGACACCTCGGTAAACTGTACTGACCCGTGATAGGTGGTACATTTACGATTCCCGCTTTTTCTTTTAGTAAATCGTGTTGACCCGTGATAGGTGACACCTCGGTAAACTGTACTGACCCGTGATAGGTGGTACATTTACGATTCCCGCTTTTTCTTTTAGTAAATCGTGTTGACCCGTGATAGGTGACACCTCGGTAAACTGTACTGACCCGTGATAGGTGGTACATTTACGATTCCCGCTTTTTCTTTTAGTAAATCGTGTTGACCCGTGATAGGTGACACCTCGGTAAACTGTACTGACCCGTGATAGGTGGTACATTTACGATTCCCGCTTTTTCTTTTAGTAAATCGTGTTGACCCGTGATAGGTGACACCTCGGTAAACTGTACTGACCCGTGATAGGTGGTACATTTACGATTCCCGCTTTTTCTTTTAGTAAATCGTGTTGACCCGTGATAGGTGACACCTCGGTAAACTGTACTGACCCGTGATAGGTGGTACATTTACGATTCCCGCTTTTTCTTTTAGTAAATCGTGTTGACCCGTGATAGGTGACACCTCGGTAAACTGTACTGACCCGTGATAGGTGGTACATTTACGATTCCCGCTTTTTCTTTTAGTAAATCGTGTTGACCCGTGATAGGTGACACCTCGGTAAACTGTACTGACCCGTGATAGGTGGTACATTTACGATTCCCGCTTTTTCTTTTAGTAAATCGTGTTGACCCGTGATAGGTGACACCTCGGTAAACTGTACTGACCCGTGATAGGTGGTACATTTACGATTCCCGCTTTTTCTTTTAGTAAATCGTGTTGACCCGTGATAGGTGACACCTCGGTAAACTGTACTGACCCGTGATAGGTGGTACATTTACGATTCCCGCTTTTTCTTTTAGTAAATCGTGTTGACCCGTGATAGGTGACACCTCGGTAAACTGTACTGACCCGTGATAGGTGGTACATTTACGATTCCCGCTTTTTCTTTTAGTAAATCGTGTTGACCCGTGATAGGTGACACCTCGGTAAACTGTACTGACCCGTGATAGGTGGTACATTTACGATTCCCGCTTTTTCTTTTAGTAAATCGTGTTGACCCGTGATAGGTGACACCTCGGTAAACTGTACTGACCCGTGATAGGTGGTACATTTACGATTCCCGCTTTTTCTTTTAGTAAATCGTGTTGACCCGTGATAGGTGACACCTCGGTAAACTGTACTGACCCGTGATAGGTGGTACATTTACGATTCCCGCTTTTTCTTTTAGTAAATCGTGTTGACCCGTGATAGGTGACACCTCGGTAAACTGTACTGACCCGTGATAGGTGGTACATTTACGATTCCCGCTTTTTCTTTTAGTAAATCGTGTTGACCCGTGATAGGTGACACCTCGGTAAACTGTACTGACCCGTGATAGGTGGTACATTTACGATTCCCGCTTTTTCTTTTAGTAAATCGTGTTGACCCGTGATAGGTGACACCTCGGTAAACTGTACTGACCCGTGATAGGTGGTACATTTACGATTCCCGCTTTTTCTTTTAGTAAATCGTGTTGACCCGTGATAGGTGACACCTCGGTAAACTGTACTGACCCGTGATAGGTGGTACATTTACGATTCCCGCTTTTTCTTTTAGTAAATCGTGTTGACCCGTGATAGGTGACACCTCGGTAAACTGTACTGACCCGTGATAGGTGGTACATTTACGATTCCCGCTTTTTCTTTTAGTAAATCGTGTTGACCCGTGATAGGTGACACCTCGGTAAACTGTACTGACCCGTGATAGGTGGTACATTTACGATTCCCGCTTTTTCTTTTAGTAAATCGTGTTGACCCGTGATAGGTGACACCTCGGTAAACTGTACTGACCCGTGATAGGTGGTACATTTACGATTCCCGCTTTTTCTTTTAGTAAATCGTGTTGACCCGTGATAGGTGACACCTCGGTAAACTGTACTGACCCGTGATAGGTGGTACATTTACGATTCCCGCTTTTTCTTTTAGTAAATCGTGTTGACCCGTGATAGGTGACACCTCGGTAAACTGTACTGACCCGTGATAGGTGGTACATTTACGATTCCCGCTTTTTCTTTTAGTAAATCGTGTTGACCCGTGATAGGTGACACCTCGGTAAACTGTACTGACCCGTGATAGGTGGTACATTTACGATTCCCGCTTTTTCTTTTAGTAAATCGTGTTGACCCGTGATAGGTGACACCTCGGTAAACTGTACTGACCCGTGATAGGTGGTACATTTACGATTCCCGCTTTTTCTTTTAGTAAATCGTGTTGACCCGTGATAGGTGACACCTCGGTAAACTGTACTGACCCGTGATAGGTGGTACATTTACGATTCCCGCTTTTTCTTTTAGTAAATCGTGTTGACCCGTGATAGGTGACACCTCGGTAAACTGTACTGACCCGTGATAGGTGGTACATTTACGATTCCCGCTTTTTCTTTTAGTAAATCGTGTTGACCCGTGATAGGTGACACCTCGGTAAACTGTACTGACCCGTGATAGGTGGTACATTTACGATTCCCGCTTTTTCTTTTAGTAAATCGTGTTGACCCGTGATAGGTGACACCTCGGTAAACTGTACTGACCCGTGATAGGTGGTACATTTACGATTCCCGCTTTTTCTTTTAGTAAATCGTGTTGACCCGTGATAGGTGACACCTCGGTAAACTGTACTGACCCGTGATAGGTGGTACATTTACGATTCCCGCTTTTTCTTTTAGTAAATCGTGTTGACCCGTGATAGGTGACACCTCGGTAAACTGTACTGACCCGTGATAGGTGGTACATTTACGATTCCCGCTTTTTCTTTTAGTAAATCGTGTTGACCCGTGATAGGTGACACCTCGGTAAACTGTACTGACCCGTGATAGGTGGTACATTTACGATTCCCGCTTTTTCTTTTAGTAAATCGTGTTGACCCGTGATAGGTGACACCTCGGTAAACTGTACTGACCCGTGATAGGTGGTACATTTACGATTCCCGCTTTTTCTTTTAGTAAATCGTGTTGACCCGTGATAGGTGACACCTCGGTAAACTGTACTGACCCGTGATAGGTGGTACATTTACGATTCCCGCTTTTTCTTTTAGTAAATCGTGTTGACCCGTGATAGGTGACACCTCGGTAAACTGTACTGACCCGTGATAGGTGGTACATTTACGATTCCCGCTTTTTCTTTTAGTAAATCGTGTTGACCCGTGATAGGTGACACCTCGGTAAACTGTACTGACCCGTGATAGGTGGTACATTTACGATTCCCGCTTTTTCTTTTAGTAAATCGTGTTGACCCGTGATAGGTGACACCTCGGTAAACTGTACTGACCCGTGATAGGTGGTACATTTACGATTCCCGCTTTTTCTTTTAGTAAATCGTGTTGACCCGTGATAGGTGACACCTCGGTAAACTGTACTGACCCGTGATAGGTGGTACATTTACGATTCCCGCTTTTTCTTTTAGTAAATCGTGTTGACCCGTGATAGGTGACACCTCGGTAAACTGTACTGACCCGTGATAGGTGGTACATTTACGATTCCCGCTTTTTCTTTTAGTAAATCGTGTTGACCCGTGATAGGTGACACCTCGGTAAACTGTACTGACCCGTGATAGGTGGTACATTTACGATTCCCGCTTTTTCTTTTAGTAAATCGTGTTGACCCGTGATAGGTGACACCTCGGTAAACTGTACTGACCCGTGATAGGTGGTACATTTACGATTCCCGCTTTTTCTTTTAGTAAATCGTGTTGACCCGTGATAGGTGACACCTCGGTAAACTGTACTGACCCGTGATAGGTGGTACATTTACGATTCCCGCTTTTTCTTTTAGTAAATCGTGTTGACCCGTGATAGGTGACACCTCGGTAAACTGTACTGACCCGTGATAGGTGGTACATTTACGATTCCCGCTTTTTCTTTTAGTAAATCGTGTTGACCCGTGATAGGTGACACCTCGGTAAACTGTACTGACCCGTGATAGGTGGTACATTTACGATTCCCGCTTTTTCTTTTAGTAAATCGTGTTGACCCGTGATAGGTGACACCTCGGTAAACTGTACTGACCCGTGATAGGTGGTACATTTACGATTCCCGCTTTTTCTTTTAGTAAATCGTGTTGACCCGTGATAGGTGACACCTCGGTAAACTGTACTGACCCGTGATAGGTGGTACATTTACGATTCCCGCTTTTTCTTTTAGTAAATCGTGTTGACCCGTGATAGGTGACACCTCGGTAAACTGTACTGACCCGTGATAGGTGGTACATTTACGATTCCCGCTTTTTCTTTTAGTAAATCGTGTTGACCCGTGATAGGTGACACCTCGGTAAACTGTACTGACCCGTGATAGGTGGTACATTTACGATTCCCGCTTTTTCTTTTAGAGGTGATAATAATTTCTTAGATGATTTGATGTTATAATATGATATTGATTTTCTAGGATTAATTTTGACCTTATAATGAGATATTATTTCTTTGAATGCTTTGATATACTATGATGCTTACGATGAAGTTCTATTATTAACATGATTTTGAAACTCACCCACGTCGTTCTTTGTGCTTGACTGATTTGATTTGACGTTTGTGAAACCGCGGTTACTATATGTTAATGAGTCTTCGAGTTCAAATTCGGGAAAACTCTCACTCTGATATGTGATACGGGGAATGTGATTGATAGGTTGTATTTTACTTATTTAATAAGAAACTACTTTTTGTAAGAAAACATTGTTAGTAAGCTTCTTAAATTAAATTAAGAAATTATAGTTAAATCAAATTTATTGAGATTGCACTGTTCTATTTAAGGAATAAAGTTTTAAATTGTTCCATGTGTATCTTGATAAATGTGATACTTTTAATCACTCGCATGAACCTTATAACCACATTCATAATGGTAAGGGCATCACTCCATTTGTTTTCTTACTTGAGTTATATGTGATATAAATGTATTGTGATGTTGTGTATTGATTATGTTTGTGTGTTATGTTCAAAATGAATGTTATATGATACGTTGTTATAATTATTGTATTTGACATGTTCAAATTGTGGAAAATGAATGTTATATGATACATTGTTATAATGATTGTGTTTGTCATGTTGTGGTTATTCAAGGTTATTACTATGTGTCTAAACTAAGTTGGTTTAGGACAAGGTTGAATGCTTTTGGACGTTCTGGTTGAGTGGTCTATATTTTGACTAACAACAGTGTCTACATTCATGCATTCATAGTTGTGTTGTGCGTTCTTAATTGATTGGAGCTCACAGATCCTTGCAGGGAATGTGAGTTAGTGGTGTTGCTTAGAAGGACCCACGAAGATCTTGCAGGGGAGGTGATATTTCGGAATCATGCATTGACATATAGTTTAACAAATATGGTTTGTGCATTTTTGTTGATTTGTATCTTTGGTGCTTTGTGATTTAATTGTTAAATGAAGTATATGATTTACTTATATTTTTGCTATAACAATGATATATGTATGTTTATTTGCTTCGTGTTTGTTATTTGGAAATGACCCTTATATTTGACAGGATGTCACATATAGTGTTACTTGATAGAATAATGTCACGTTCAACCTAATAGGAGAAATGCGAGGAAGTACAATAACATGCAGTTGGAGGCTTCAAGATACTTTTGTACCGGTGTTAGACTTGTTGGGTGAGTTTTCCACAAGTCCAAATTTTATGACCAACTAGGATTTATGTTTGGGTAGTAAAACATCAAGAGTTTTAGCTCTAGGAGTTTCTTTTGTTTACGTATCAAGAGTTTTGAATATTTTATAAAATGAATAAATTTTAATTTATAAATAAAATAAATTTATTTTTAATTCTTTAATATATGAAAAAATATTAAATTATATTAAATTATATTAAATATTAAATAATATTAAAGTTTTCATAAATTTAAATATATTTAAAATAAAATTAATAAAATTTGAATCTTTTATATAAATACTATAAATTTTAAATTATTAAGTAGCATAAATAATTTTACAATGTCAGCGAAAACAAACAATTGATTAAATAGTTGTTTTATAATAAAAGTCACAATCATATAGTTAGATGATAAAATTAATTGTTTTTAGAAACTATCAATATAAAATTGATTTACACAAATGCAACATGATCATTTTTCTCTTTAATGTTTTATAATTATTTTATACATAAGAAATATCAACCATCATTTATTAGTGATATATGTTAGAGATCGAACATTAGATCGCTTTGTTAAGGTGTACACAATTTACCGTTACATTCATTTTAAAAACAAACAAATATTAATTTTTTAGTTTTCAAAATATATTATAAAAATAAATTTATCAAACAAGTTTTTTCGTGTTCTCATTTCTAAAACAGTTTTTAAAAATAAAATTACCAAACAGATTTCTATAATAATTTTTTATCTTAAAAATAGTTTCTTAAATTTAATTTATAAAATTGTTTTCAAAAACTAAAAAATAAAACACAGTCATTTATTTTAATCCCGCTCCACTTCACTTTGACTTCCCAAATATATAACTTCACGGACAAAAAAAAAAAAAACTTATCTTCTCCAACTTGATTAAGTAAGTCATTCCTCGTCATTTTCTCTATTATCATTCATCAAACACTATTTTAAATTATTCTCTTCATTCTACTTTTTCGTGTGACCTAAAGATAATTTTTCATTTAATCCTTCTATTTCCACCTTGTCTCTAATTTTAGGATTTGTCCTTTTGAAGCTTTGAACTCTTACAAGCACTTCGCGAGATGATAGAGCTTGTGTGCTAGCTTTTTCAAATGAATTTGTTATACATAACCAAGCTCTGATATCATGTTGAGAATCATGATTGAATTCAAGAAAAAGATTAATAATTAAAAAATAAATAAAACTTAAAATAAATATATAAAAAAATATTATACAATTCAAGTAAAGTATAACTTAACAAATTCTACCTAAAATATCTTTTAACTATCTCTATTAAAATTTATTATAAAACTAAACCATATAACAAATCAAGTAAATGAAGCATTTTCAACACGTTTAAAGTTATATGAAACCTCAAAAGTCACCTTTTTACATAATTATATTGCTATCGGATATTGCACCAAAAACTTTAGGATTCACAAGCATGTTTCACCAAATCAGGAGCAATCACAAAAATCATAACTAAATATATAAAAATTTAAAAGATATAACATGATATAGTGAAACAACATTAACCATGAAGAGAAAAATCTTTTAGATTGTTAGAAAATGTTGTCCTTCAATTATACAAGTCATGAATTATATTCACTTATTTTACAAGCTACGAATAATCACGAACATCGTGAATAGGAATAGGAATAGACTAAGTTATCTGTCAGGGACCTATGAATCTAACTTGACCTGACCTATTTAATAAAAATGTTAGGCTCAGACTATTTTTAAAGCCTATTTATTTAAATAGGTCAGACTCAAACTTATAAAAAAAAGTCTATTAGGCCTGACATGCCAGCCTATATATATTTTATTATTTATTAATATTATTATTAATTATTAAATTAATAATCTTATTTTCTATTTTAAATTCTATCAATTAGACAATCACATAGTAATCATTCCATATTCAGTAATCGTTCCATATTCGTTAGCGATTTCATTTTTTTGTAGTAGTTCCATATTCGGTAGTGTTCAATTAGTCAATCACTCAATAGTCGTTCTATATTTGTTTAAGAGGTAATAATGGGTGTGTTTCTTTCAGAAGAAAAAAAAATCTATTATTTGAAACCAAAAATTATTTTTTAGGGTTTAAATTATTTTATTTCAGATTTTTTTTAAATTATTTTGTTAAAAAAAATATTTTTGTTTAATATATATAGATATGTATATTGAAATTGGTATATGGAGAGCATCATGTGGTATGAGTAGAGCATTTAAATGTTTTAATGTGAATAACGCTTTTAAATAGGCTTCTAGGTCAGGCTAGACTTTTAAAAATGTCAGACCAGACCGAAAAAAAGCCTATAATAGGCTGTAGGCCAGACATATGCCTAAAAAATAAATCGTAGGTCAGGCTTATATATATATATATATATATATATATATATATATTCAAATCTCATCTTTCGTATTTTCTATTACTTTTTTTATCATTGGCTCTGAGAGCTGAGCTAGCTAGCTTCCTTAAATCAATATAGACATTATGCAAGCACAAGATAAAAAAAAAATAACAATTATTTTTTATTATAAAAGAAATTAAATGAGTTAATCAACAATCTTAATTAGTGTAATTTTTCTTACTTATATTTGAGATTTGATAAAAACAGAAATTATTTATGTACCACTTAATATTATATAATACTCCAATTTGTTTTCAAACGGCTAAAATATAATATTAAATTTTTAGTTCCTATAAAATCTTATCAATTTATTTTTAATCTTTATAAAAAAAGTGTCAGTTTTTAGTCTAAAAAATTTTTACTTTTGTTTTTAGTCCTTGATTTTAAATCAATTATTATGTATCATTTAAATTTTTGAATTATTTGTTGCAATAATATTTAAGATATGTTTAGCAACTTTCTGATAAAAATTTAGAATTTTTTAACAAATGACAAATTAAATATAAATTTTTAACCTTTTAACTTTTAAATTTTTATATTTAATTTATCATTTGTTAAAATTCTAAATTTTTTAGGAGAAATTTCTTATAATATCTTAAATATCACCGCAAAAAATCATTCAAATATTTATAAAATACACAAGAGTTGATTCAAAATCAAAGACAAAAAATATAAACGAAAATTTTTAAAGGATAAAAAGTAAAAAAAAAAAAAATTAGTAACCAAAAAAATATAGTAAAATTTGATAAAGACTAAAACTTCTATTAAAAATTAGAAATATAAGAAGAGCAAAGAATCGTCCAAAAGTTATATATATGCATAGTTCTCAATCTTGTGCTTTCAAGGAAAAATCAATGAAGATTAAACATTAATTACTTTTTTAAAAATATCTAAATTTAATAAGCAAATATTTTATAATGATAAAATAAATCTTATCTATATTTTATAATGACAAAATAAATCTTATCTATATTTTATAATGACAAAATAGTTTTGGTGAAGATGATTGTGAAATCGTTTTCTAATATCAGGATCTTTCATGTCATACACGCATAAAGAGCCAAATCCTGGTAAACTGATCACTTCAACAAAACGACAGCTTCAAAAGAAATAGAAAAACAATATAAATATTTTGTGATATTTAATAATTTACAAAAGAGAAACGTGAAAAGTTTGTTATGATTTTCACCTAGATGTGAGATTGTGATATTTACCTTAGAGTCTAACGGTATATATAAATAATAAATTAATTTTATATTTACGTTCAATAAAATTTCTGCTTTTCTAAATTATCCGCATGTATAAAAAACCATTAATTGTAAGAATACAAATATAAAAATGGAGTAATTTGAAAGAAAAAAAAACTAATTTTTTATTAGAAGTTAGTATAAAACTAATTTATAATTTTAGTGCATATTTATTTGTTAATTTTTTTCATTTATCATATCTACAAGTGAAGTGAGATTGAAAACATTAATAAAGTATTAATAGATATCCATCAATTCATCTGATATTCTAGTCTCTTATAAATTTTATTGGCCAACAGATGTGAATACCGTTAAATTTAAATTAAAGAAAATTATTTCAGTTGATTAGTATAATAATCTCCCCATTATTGTTGTATTATGTCGTCATTGTAAAGATTCATTCACATCAATCAGGGTTAAGGACGAACTTATGCATAATTGTGTGTGGACAATGAGCTACACTTGAATTTGAAAAAAACATTACTAAATAGAATTTGGAGATATTTTAGTAATAATTTAGTATTTTAGATATTTAAAATTTTTGAGCCCATACCCAGTCGATGTTCACTTTGTACCTACCTTTAGTAACCACTACATTTATTTATGGAATTTGAGGTCGAAAATTTCTTGAGACAACTCAACAGAAGCACAACTATACTCAAATAATTGAAAAACAACAAAACCCTTATCCATGTAGGACCTAATTTTGATTTTGAAACTTCCGTACAAAACTACAAATTAAGAGTTGTACCTCCCCCCCAAAGTGAACTTGAAGCAATTGCTCTAAACACGTGGGCCAGGTCAATCAGTGTTTTCAAGATTATGCTACTTGGTTGGAATTGACCACTTTTTTGTATTATTAAATATTCTAATATTTAGAGTTAGCAATAATTGAAAATAATTGTTGTAGGTGTTTTCTATTTAGAAAATTGTTGTAGGTGTTGAGCATAAGCCTTTCTATGATATGTGTAACTACCTCAACCACAAATAAAATGTGATTTTTTTTGGTACAAAAATGAAATGTGAGTTATTCGTAACTAAAAGGGAAGTTTCTCTTTTCCATTTTTGACTTATATTTCAAAAGTATCCATTTAAAAGAATTGTAGTTTTTTTGTTCTTTATATATATATATATATATATATACTTTTAAATAAAAATATAATTTTTTGTCCTTCAAATATGTATTACTAAACAAAACTGTAGTGTTTATTTTTCTTTTTTAAATATTGATGAAATAAAAGTAGGAAAATTAAAAGAAGTTTCTATAACACAAATATCTTTTAAAAAATTTAAATTTGTGCTCCAAAAAAAAAAAATTAAATTTTCTTAACACATTTGTGTTTCGAAATACTTAAAATAGTTTTTCATAACACAAATCTATATCGAAAATTTTAATTTTAAATTTTTGAAACACAAACATGTTTTGAATAATTTACAATTTGAATATAATTAAAAAAAAAATTGAGTTTTTATTAACAAGTTGGGGTGCGGGTATAATTTGGTGGAAATAAAGTAAATTTTTCAATTTTGCTACTCACACCCTCATTTTTGCTACTCACACCCCTCAATTTTTTATAAAATTAAAATACCTAAAATACCCTTGTCTATTCATAATATTTCTAATCATAATCTCTCATTTTATCTTCATCTTCAACCCTAACCACTCTTTCTTATTGTTGGGTGACTTTAACCACAACATGAAGATAAGACTTATGGGGTGTACGTTATTAGCGATTGATGTGAATTTTGAATGGCTATCAGGTATGATGGGTGAGTTTTGGATGAGTTGTGATATGTGAATTATGACGTTATGAATGGTGAAGAAGATGTGTTTTAAAAATGTTATAAATAAGCAAGGGCATCTAAGGTATTTTGATTTTTAAAAAAAAAAGTTGAAGGGAGTGGGTAGCAAAAATAGGGGTGTGGATAGCAATATTGAATTTTTTTTTTTAAAAGCAGCTCTTACTAAAAGATGTTTTCGAAGTGGAGGCAGCTTTGAGAAAAAGTAGAAAATTTTATCATGTATACCCTCATTTATCCTTGTACTCCAAAATATAAAGAAAAATACCAAAATACCCTCATATATATTAAAAGTTGTCATTTTTTTTCATTTCAACAATTTTGGAACATAAGTGAGTGTCAATTTTTTTTTTGCGGAATTTTTTTTTCAAGTTTCCCAGTATACAACTTCAACTCCGGAAAACTTAAAAAAAAAGTTTTCCGATACAAAATATCATTTTCAGAACTACTAGAAAACTTATTTCAAATTTTCCGGAACAATTACACTACCAGAAAACTTCAATGTGACATTTCGAAAATCTACCGGAAAACTTCACCCACAAATTTTTCGGTAGTTTGATTTCGTTTTATAATATTTTTTAAATTAAAGTTTTCGTCCTAATTTTTTATTCCATTACTATTTATTTAATTCATTTTAATTTAACTATTTTTTTTTTCAATGGGTAGGGCGAGAGGTAGAGACGGTAATATCGCGGTCTAAAATTTCGAGTTTTCCTCGAAATCAATGGAGTCACCACCAAAATTTGTTTAGGTAAAATATTGGGAAAAACCCTTAAACATAGTAAAATAAAAAAAATGGTCTTTAAAATCAAATTTTGAGTTCGGGAGTCGATTATGCGTAGGGAAGGTATTAGCATCCTACGACATCCGTTTTCAATACGGTTACCTATAATTAATTGTGCAAAACTAATATGAACTTAAATATATTTATTTTTACTTATTATTAAATATGAATATCAATTTTTTTTAACGCAATTTTGAAGTAAAAGTAGGATTAAAAAAGATTTTTATTAATCTGCTTGACAAGAGTGTGATCTTGCTCCTACGTATCTCCCGATAAGATGGATAAATCAAAGCTACGTAGTTCTTGTTAGAAAATGCGGGTGTTGATTGCTTTTAAATAAATTGTGTTTTGTTACTAAAAAAAGTTAATTTTGACGAAAATAAAAATGAGTTTGCTTGATTTGAATAATTATTTTAAAATGTGAGTTTTAAGACGATCAAGTCGTACAACTCGTGTCTCAAAACTAAAGGAGTAAAAAAGATGTCACATCTAACTTAATCCTCTTAAGAATATTTTATATTATTTTTGATTTTTTTAAAATAGAGTTTCAAAACCACCAAGTAGTACAACTTGTGTCTTAACAACTCAAAGAAAATGTCACATCTAAATAATTAAATTTTAAAAAGTTGATTTTAGATTTATTTTTTTATAATAATAAATTTTAAAGCTATCAAAATGTATAATTTGTATTCTGCAACTCAAGGATTAAAAGATGTCATTTTTTGTTAACTTTTAATAATTTTAATTTATTAATTTGTTTATGAATTTTAATTTATTAATTTATCTGTGAATATGAGATTTAGAACCATCAAGTTGTCACTACTTGTATCATAATAACTTAAAGATTAAAAATATGCCACATCTAGTTAATTTTCATTGAAATATTTGTTTTTTTTTTTTTATGAAACTTGATATTTAGTTAAGAAGCAAATTACATTTTTGAAAAAAAAAATAATAAGAGAAAAAAAATACTAAATGAGCTGAGATGGCGGTTTTTTTGTTTTTATCTAGAGTCCAACCGAATACAACAAAACAAAAAATTAAAAAGGGCTGGTATCACTGAACCCCTAATAGAAGCTTACAAACCACACAGGTGGGCAGTGGCTAGGTTAATAGAGAAACCATCAACGGTTTCAATAGAGAAACCACATGCTTGTTTTCGACGCGGACTTCATCGTCGAGACGGTGAACAAGAAGCTGAAGATCATAACAAATGTCGAGAACAAGAACGACATTAGACTGAGCCCACTGGATAAAGCCGACAGGGAAGGAAGAGGAGTCAAGAGTGCGAACGGAGTGACCAAAAAGCATGGTCGGCGTCCCGACGACGACAACGACATCCAAGGTTTGAGTTCTTAATTTCATATTTTTTCTATTCTTTTCTTCATAATCTATTTTTGTTTATACCCTCACAGATCTGAATGTTTCATTTGTATAACGATAGAGTTTTTACTTTTTTTCATTCATAACTCATTTTGTATATTACATTTGGATAACAAATAGACTATAGAATAAAGATGAAAGAAATACCTTAATCCTTCTTCTGTTTGCTTTTGTCTCCTAATACTCTTCTTATTTTTCTTGTTCTTATTTTTAAGTGTTTTTTTAGTATATGATGATTCTTGGTTGATTGATTTGTTCTCAATTTATAGATTAAAGTGGCGAATCTTTGTGTCCATAAGACAAAATCCAGTCTCGGATTTTATATTGTTTTCACAACAAAAACAAGCAACCTTTGCTAAGTATAGAAACATGCAACTCATCTTTTTGATTGAGTATAAAAGTAGTGAAGATAATGACTTTTTAAGACAAAAGAAGAAAAAGAAAGTAAGCTAAAAAATAGGAGGGGTTGAGTAGAATTTTCGTTTTCAATTTTGGAGATATATGTAACTTATCTTTTTGATTGAGTATGGAATTAGTGAAATTAATAACCATTTTAAGACAAATGAAGAAAGCTGAAACAAGGGAAAGGACTATAAGGCTGTAAACAGTGAAATTAATAACCAGAAAACTAACATAAAGGAAAGGACTATAAGGCTATAAATAGTGAAATTAATAACTATTACGAAGAAAATTAAAATAAGGGAAGAGATAAGAGGCACTAAGATATACTTTGTCTTTATTTTGTTATGTTTTTGGTATATAAATATATTACTTATTTTTAATTATTCTATTGTTTTTTTTATTATTAGGCAGGAGTTCATTCTTTCAATTGGTTAAAGCAGATAAGAAAATCATAACAGAAAGAGCACCACCAAATCTAATGGTTTGAAATTCGAAAAAAGATATAATTTTACTCTTTATATCTTTCTTATACTTTTTTATGTTAATTTATTGGAGTTGAATTCTAGTGATGGTCTCACTCATTAGTTTATTCATATAAATCTTGAATTTTCAGGATAATATTTGCTTGCTCGTTAAAGTTGATTAAAAATAAACATATTACTTTATTATATATATTTTTTTTTTGAATTATTTTTACGGGACAAAATTGAGGTATTACAGTTGCCCCTATTTAATTATTTTTATATGAATATTATCGTGGTAAAAAAAATAATTAAATATAAGATCTAAATTTTGTCCTCCAAATTATAAATTGTAATAAAGAATGATCGTTGTTAGATTGACATGAATGAAAAATGACTATCTTCGGATTGGTTACTGCGTAGATCGACATAAATTTAAATGATCGTCTTAAGATTGTTTACCAATGCATAGATCGACAGGAATTTAAATAATCGTTTTTGGATTAATTATCGATGCGCGGATCGACATGAATTTAAATGATTGTCTTCAGATTGATTACCGATTCGAAGATCGACATAAATTTAAATGATCGTATTCGGATTGATTACCGATGCGTAGATCAACAAGGATAGGAAATGCATATGCATATAAGTTTAGTTTAGAAGGTAAATAAAGAGAGAAATTTTTTATTTACTTTTTTTAATAATGAACAATGTATCACAAATGGTTTGTTGACTATAAATAAAGTATAAATATTATACATGCATGACTTTTTCATCATGCATTGCACAAAGTTGCAAAGTTGTTGAGTATATGGAAAATATGAATCTGCATAGTACATAAAAAGTGGGAGTACATAAAAAATGAATGTAAGATGTATGCAATAAATTCTTGTTTATTTGTGATTCCCCGATCCTTATACGATTTTATATGTGCACAAGATTCAATGGATGGATAAGTGAACCCACAAGATTCAATGGATGAGTGAAGATAACAACCATTTTTTTGCATGATGACTCTAATATATCTTGTGTGATCATTTTTTTTTATTATTTTTTTAAATTTTTTTTAATACCCAATATATGTTGAGAATCTATCGAGTTCCTGTATATATATTTTTTAAATGTCAAAATAATTAAAATATTTTTTATATTTGCACATATTTCAAATTCCAACATCTATTATCATACAATAACATTTTTTTTGTTAGAACAAACAACCATGAGGCAAAATTAGTTTAGAAAGAGTATAAGGTACAACATCGAATGACAACATTTGAAAAATGTACATTCATTACATTAGAAACAAAATAATTGGGGTTACAGTATATGAGTTAGTGTGTTTAGCTTTAGTTGCAAAGATAACAAACGATAGTCATTCTTATAATTTAGAACTTCTAAGAATAATAACTGCCCCAACTTGAAACGTTTGATTTTTTTGTTATCGCTAACTTTAATGCTCTCATTTTTTCCTAGGTCGCCTTTGCAGGTTTTCAACCTAGAGAGCCCATTTTTTCAATTTTTATTTATTTATTTTTTGTTTTCATTTTTTTTTCAAGCATAATACTTTTTGACTGCATCTGAGTTTACTAGAAGTGGAAGTTCATCTTCATCCATTTCTGCGAGTATTAAAGCTCCCCCAGAGAAAGCCTTTTTCACAACATATGGTCCCTCGTAGTTCGGGGTCTATTTTCCACGAGAATCTTTTTTTATGGCCAATATTTTTTTCAACACTAAGTCCCCTTCTTGAAACTCTCGATGACAGACTTTTTTCTCGTATGCTATTTTAAGTCTTTTTTGATATAGTTGGCCATGGCACAGAGCTACCATTCTTTTTTCTTCTATGAGATTCAATTGGTCATATCGTGATTGAACCCATTCTGCATCTTCTAGTTTTGTTTCCATCAAGACTCTGAGCGAGGGAATTTCAACTTCAATGGGAAGTACCACTTCCATTCCATACACCAACGAGAAAGGAGTTTCCCCTGTTGAGGTGCGAACAGAGGTTCTATAGCCATGTAATGCAAAGGAAAGCATTTCATGGAAATCCTTATATGTCTCCACCATCTTTTGTATGATCTTCTTGATATTCTTATTTGTTGCTTCTACAGCCGTATTCATTTTCGGACGATATGGAGAAGAATTATGGTGCTGAATTTTGAAATTATCACACAACTCTTTCATCATTTTGTTATTCAGATTAGTCGCGTTATCAGTGATTATCTCATTTGGCAAGTCATACCGGCAAATCATTTCTCTTTTGATGAATCTGACAATCACACTTCTTGTCACATTGGCATAAGAAGCGGCTTCAACCCATTTTGTGAAATAATCAATAGCTACTAGGATAAACCAGTGCCCATTTGAAGCCTTAGGCTCGATGAGTCCAATAACATCCATTCCCCAAATTGAAAATGGTCATGGTGATGTTAAAACATTTAAAGAGGTGGGTGGTACATGTACTTTATCATCATAGATTTGACATTTATGACATTTCTTTACGTAATTAAAGCAATCGGATTCCATGGTCAACCAATAGTAGCCAGCTCTTAAGCTTTTTCTTGCCATTGCATGCCCATTTGCATGAGTTTCGAAAGAACCTTCATGAACCTCTTGAATGATTTTATTCGCTTCCACTTGATCTACACATCTGAGGAGAATCAGATCATGATTTCTCTTGTAAAAGACATCACCATTTAAGAAGAAGTTCATTGACAACCTCCTTAAAACCCTCTTGTCGTTCTCTGAAATACCAAATGGATATTCCTTATTCTTAACAAATGATTTGATATCATAAAACCCTGGCTTGCCGCTAGACTCTTCTTCTATTGTTAAGCAATATACAGGTTTATCCCTTTTGTTGAATTTTTATGACCGGCACATCGTGACCGGTACTTATTTTGAACATTGATGACAATATGGCCAGAGCGTTAGCCTATTGGTTTTCTTCTCGAGGAATATGATGAAAAGTGATTTTCTCGAAGTGTTCTGTCAATTCTTTGATATGCGTGTGATACGAATCAATTTGGAATCTCGAGTTTCCCACTCTCCTTTCGTCTGATGGATGACCAACAATGAGTCTCCATATACCTCAAGAATTTTTACCTTCGATTCAATAGCCGCTTTAATGTGCATAACACATGCCTCATATTCTGCAATATTGTTCATGCAATCAAAACACAATCTAGCTGTAAATGGAGTGAACTGGTTCTATCGGGAAATTAAAATGGCTCCAATTCCATGCCCTAACGCGTTAGAAGCACCATCAAACACCAACATCCATTTTTCTTTATCAGATGATTCAGTTTCTTCAAATAAATTCATTATGCCTTCATCGGGGAATTCACAATGTATTGATTGATAATCTTCTACAGGTTGTTGGGCCAAATACTCTGCTAGTGTGCTTCCTTTGATAGCTTTTTGTGTAATATATACCAAATCGTATTCTGATAACAACATCTGCCGACGGGATATCCTTCCAGTAAGAGCAGGTTTCTCAAAGATGTACTTAATTGGGTCCATTATAGACACCAACCAAATTTTATGACATAACATCTATCGCCTCAACCGACGAGCAACCCATACCAATGTGCAACATGTTCGTTCAAGCAGTTAATACCTTGTTTCACAACTGGTGAACTTTTTGCTCAAATAATAAATAACATGTGCTTTCATACCAGATTCGTCATGCTGCCCCAGTAGGTAATTCATTGACTCGTCAATTACTATTAAGTACAATATAAGTGGTTTCCCATGAACATGACGCACTAAGATCGGAGATTTTGACAAGTATTGTTTAATCTTTTCGAAAGCTACAACTCTCATTCCATTCAACCTTTTGGTCTTTTCGCAACAACTTGAAAATTGGCTTGCATGTAGTAGTTAGATGTGATATGAACCAGGCAATGTAATTCAATCTACCCAAAAAGCCACAAACTTCTTTTTCTGAGCGCGGAGCCAACATTTCTTGTGTTGCTCTTACTTTATTTGGGTCCACTTCTATCCCTTTTTGACTAACGATAAACTCAAGTAACTTGCCTGATCTTACACCAAATGTGCATTTTGCAGGGTTTAAATGGAGTCGGAACTTCCTTAGTCTTAGTCGCACAAACAACTTTTGAAGGTTAACAACATGGTTTCCTTCGATTCGAGACTTTGCAATCATATCATCCACATAAACCTATATCTCTTTATGCAACATGTCATGAAACAAAGTTATCATTGCTCTTTGATAGGTTGCCCCAATATTCTTCAATCCGAATAGTATCACTTTATAACAGAAAGTTCCCCATTGTGTGATGAATGTGGTTTTTTCCATATCCTCAAGAGCCATCTTGATTTGATTGTATCCTGAGAAACCATCCATGAAGGAGAAAAAAGAATATTGAGCAGTGCTATCCACTAGGACATCAATATGAGATAGAGGAAAATCGTCTTTGGGACTAGCTTTATTTAAATCATGATAATCAACACACATTTGAACATTTCCACCCTTCTTTAGAACTGGGACAATATTAGCCCCCCATTGAGGATATTTTTCCACTGCTAAGAAACCAACATCAAATTGCTTCTTGACCTCTTCTCTAATTTTAAGTGACATATCAGGTCTCATCCTCCTCAACTTTTGTTTAATTGGAGCACATTCAGGCTTGGACGGTAGCTTGTGTTGAACTATGTTAGTATCTAGTCCATGCATATCCTGATATGACCATGCAAAGACGTCCACATAATCAAATAAAAGTTTAATCAACTTTTCTCGTTCACTTTCTTTCATAGACATGCCAATTTTAATTTCTTTCTTATCATATTCAGTCCCTAAATTTATCACCTCAACAAGTTCTTGATAGGGTTGGATTATCTTAGCTTCTTATTCCATTAGCCTTTCTAATTATGAGGGAAATTCATAATTGTCTTCACAATCCTCATCAGCGTGATTAATTGGGTGTTCAAAATTATAAGAATGGGTTCTAGCGCTGCTATTTTCAACATATTCATTTTTGACTCTGCATTGTTTAAATTAAGAAGAAGAAAAAAAAAAAGAAAAGAAAAAAATATGAATAAAGATTTCCATTTCAAGAAAAAGAAAAGAAGAACAGAAAAAAGAATGGTTGGAGAATTCAAAAATGCATTTATTGATAATAAGTATGAAATTGAAATACATGTGCTCTAATTAGTTATCATTATAGCCTTGGGCTGAGCAAAAGGAGTTGAAATACATAATTACTTTAAACATGAATTAAAAAACACATGAAACTCGATGATCTTCCAATTGTTGAGACTGGTGTTTGGAGGACAAGGTATACTAGCTTGAGGGTATCATCATCACCATGATCTTCTTCCGCAACAGCAACCTAATCAAGATATATTATTCTGGCGCTTTGAAAAGTATGGAGAATGTCACAAATATAAATATTTTGTGAATTTGGTACCTAGTTTTCCCAACGAGCCATCCTCCTTTCTCTTTTTTCCTTCGCATCCGTTTCTTTATCAGCTTGAATAGGTACATATCCCAACTCGTACCTATTGTTCTTTTTTGGTATTTCTATCAACTTCTCCAAATTAACAAAAACTCCTCCTTCCAACCTGGATTGGTAGACTTCAATGATGTGGTAAATAGTTTTGGTTCCTTTAAGCGATATCCTTCACCCATGAAGACAACGTTGGCGATTTCTAATGCTCGAAAGGGAGTCTTTATGGCTTCCTCCGTGTCTTCAATGTAACCTGTAGAAGATAGATGACTTAATATCATATATTATTCCCCATATATTATTACAAGCTTATTATTCACTATAAACTTTAGCTTTTGATGGAGGGTGGATGTCACTGCTCCAACAACATGAATCCAAGGTCTCCCTAAAAGACAATTGTACGTCGGTTTAATATCCATCACTTGGAAGGTTATTCCAAAGTTATGGGGTCCAATTTGAATCAGCAGGTCAATCTCGCCAAAAACTTGTCTACTGGATCCATAAAATGCTTTCACCACCATAGTACTAGGCTTCATACAGGCTCCATCAACAAATAGTTTTGATAGTGAAACCTCACAGAGATGTGTAGTGCTTTATTATACTCTGTCCATTCAGCTGGTAATTCATTATCGTTAAAACTCAGACAACTACTAGCGGTGATGTTACCGACAACTCTATCAAACTGGTCGACAGTGATATCGTGAGTAACATGAGCCTCGTTTAAAACCTTCATTAGTGCCTTTTATGTGTTTCAGAGTTCAATAACAAAGAGATAACATATATTTTGGAAGGGGTTTGATTTAGCTGATCCACCACCTTATATTCACTGTACTTGATAAACTTCAAAAATTCGTTAGCTTCTTCTTCAGGCACCATCTTTTTAGTAGTCTTTTGTCCCTTTATGGCATGATACATAGCTTCTTTCCCTTTTTCTCCATGAAACTCCTTTTTCCTAAGTTTTTTAGGAGCATATACTCGACCACTCCGAGCCACCCCATCAATCCCTGAAATGTTAGTGACATTAGTTCCTTTAGGTTCACATCTATCACTTGATTGATGATTGGCCAAGTGGGATGTCACTTCGTAATTCCATGGTACCGCCTTGGTATTTCCGTAAGGAAAATGGGTTGGTGCTTGGAAAATTATTGCATTTGGCCTACTAGGAGTTGGCTTAAGATTCTCTTTTCTGTAAAGGATTTCCAATGGTTTTGGAAAAGATATATTATTTTCCACACACGACTCTATGGTTAACACATGATCATCTTTTGCATATTGGTATATCCCATCTTCAATGACATTGACAGAGGTGTCCATGTGGCCCGGTAAGGGATTACTCTCTATGTTGGGACCATCCTCCTTGAAGGTAAGCCATTTTGCATTAATCAATTCTTGCACTTTAGATTTTAGGGTTTGGCAATCTTCGATGGAATGCCCTACGGCTCCTGCATGGTACTCACATTTGGCATTTGGGTTGTACCATTTTGGGAATAATGGTTCAAGAGGTTTCATTGGTCTTAGGACTACCATTGAATTTTGGAGTAAGTGAGGCAACAATTGGTTGTTTGTGACGGGAATTGGGTCAAAACGGGTAATCTTTTTTTCTCGATTAACTGGTGGTTTGTAGTGATTTGAGATTGGATTTTGCTTCCATTGATTTTGTTGGGAAAATGTGGCAGGTGGTGGTTGGACCAGGGGTAGTTGATAATAAGGTGGCCTTGAATGGTGATATTGGGGGTATAAAGCTTGTGAGGTCGCAACCACATATGAATATGGAATGTAGGGAATTTGGGGTATCGGGGGATGAAAATTTGAAGGTTGATAAGAATTCATGGTCGGAGAATAAGAGACCCTTGGGTTTGCCATTATAGCATTAGTATCCCCTTCTTTCTTCTTTGTAAACCCCATCTGGGGTTTCTCAATACCACTCGTTCCACATAAAATTTTACTACTCTTCATGCATCCTGTCAAGGGCTACGTCAATGTTATACCTGTATTGTTTCAAGAAGGCATCAGCCAAATCTTTCCATGAACAGATTCAATTTCGCTCAAGATGCATATATCAATTTAATGACGCCTCACTCAAACAGTCTTGAAAAAAATGAATGACAAGTATCTCATTATGAGCATGAGAAGCCATTTTTCTACAACGCATGGTCAGATGATTTTTAGGACATGTGGCACCTTTGTATTTCTCAAACTCCGATATCTTGAATTTTGAAGGGGTAGCCACATCGGGAACCAAACACATATCAAAAGATTCGAGATCATAGACATTATTACCCTCAATTGCTTTTATCCGTTCGTCTAAAACATGGAATTTCTCTTTCGATTGTGTATCATCACTAACATGAGGTTGTTGCCAATTTCCGTTAGCATCAAAATGGGATACTTGGGGTGCACTGAATGGAATATTTTCTAAGGGTATAGTGTTTTGGGGTGGCACATAGCCCATAAGAGATGGGATTTGTGGTTGATTTAGGTTTTGGGTGTTGATAGTTGAGTGGTTTGGGTTATTGTCCATGGGGTTGATGACTAAGGGAGGAGCATAACCATGTGGAAGACCATACACATAAAATAGCATAGTTGTCGCGTGAAACTATTGGGTAGTCGGGGTAAAGCCCGGTGAGTGAGAAGGAGTAGTTTGGTGTTCTTCATTTGTAGTTGGAGGATCCCCATCTATATTCTCCTTTCTTGCTAAAGCATGTATATCCTCTAGGATTTGATCAACTTTGTCCTTCAATTGGATAGCATCTGCTCTCATCACTTCTTGATTTTGCTCAAGTTCATCCATGATATTGGAGTTTGCGCGAGTCCGATAAGGGTGTCGCGGAAACAGCTTTATTGATTTTTTTTCTAATTTATATATATATATATGATTATGTATTAAATATGAATGGAATGAAAATGCAATTATTTAGTTAATTATCTCCTTTTTTTTTTACAGTTAGATGTTGGGGAATCATAAGCCTTACGTAAATTTTTTAACGAACACGAATTATTAGTGAAGAAGAATATGGGGATCGGTAAATAAAACAACAAATCCTTCATTGATGAGAAAAAAAGTACATTTCATTTTAAATAAAAAAAAACTACATCGACTATGGTATTTCAATCCTCTCTTTCAATAGGACAACCAATCCTCTCCTCCAATTCTTCTACCAAATGTTTGACTGGAGTATTGAGCGGATGCATTACTGCATCAATCTCTCTTAGATGTTTTGGAATTTTTATGATTGCCTGATTAGCTAGCATTGCCAATTTTGAAAAGCAATATTTCCAATGTTTGCCTTTATCTTCCAACTCTTTATAGATCTCTTGATTCTTCAATTGGCCAAGCAACATCATAAAACGCTCCTCCCAATATATGGTTTCATCCTTTAACTCATCATAAAGAAACATCATAGAAGTCTGCATTTCTATTCTTAATGAATCTTGATGTTTTGAGAGTAATTCTTTAATTTCTTCCTTGTGTTGCCTCTCGTTCTTTAGTTGATTCTCGTACTCATCTACCATCTCTTTAAGTTGTTTCTTTAAATCTTCAAACTCCTTTTTTATATTCCTCTCAGAGCTTGCTGATTTTGTCCACAATTGCTTCCACATATAGGTTTCTTCAATAGCTTTATTCCTTTCTTGCTTTCGCACATCTAATTCTTCATTTGCACCTCTCAAACAATCTTGTATGTCTAGTTTATTTTGTTTTTCAATTTTCAACCTCTTGTTTCTTCTCTCGATAAACTGACTCTTACAAGTGTTTTTTGATCGTAAGTTGTCGTTCTCTTGGAAGACTTTTTCTAACTTCGCTTGTAGCTCTTTTTTCTCCTCTTCAGATTTTAACAACGATGTTTTGAGTTCTTCTATTTCTTCATTTGTAACAAGGGTAGGTTCAGGAATTTCTTGATTATTCGAGGGTGTACTATGGAAAGGCAGCTTGATTTCTTGGACTCTTTTTTTTACCCATTGTTGATATGGTTCGTTTGGATTGTAATTAATACATCATTTCGTTCCCATGAGTGGTACATTTGGAAAATCTCCGCATTGGCATGTTACCTCTTCCACCCCTTGTTCTCTATAGTACCATGAAATTGCATTCCCAGTAAGATTAGCTATACTCAAAGCCCATTAACGATTACTCTTAACCCCAACATGATACCCTTTCTTGAACATGTGAGATACAAACTAAGTATACAACACTGAAACAAAACACAAAATTGTTCCCCCTTTCTTCTCGTGTCGCATATGCAGATAGTAATAAAAATCAGCAAGAATTGCGGGAACCGGATTTTGTTTATTTTTGTTAAAAGCCAAGAAGACATTGATGGCATCATAATCTACCAAATTATCAAATTTTGGAAATAAAACGATACCATAGATAATAAGAGCCAAAACATCTATAAAAGTACCTCATTCTTTTTTAACGGCTAAATCTTGGCACTTTTGCTCTAGATATTTTCTTGAAAAATCATGAATAGCTCTTTATTCCTCTTTTTTACTTGTCAACTCTCTTATGTCAAATTTTAACACTTCATCAGTTGTACTCAAATTTGGTGGTTGCTCCGTATACCGATGATGACTCTTCATCATATGCATATTTTTCCACTGTTTTAGTCTTATTTATCTTCAATCATTAGTTAAATTAAGGAGTTATTTGATATATTTTGTTAATTTTATTTCTTTAATTTAATAAAATGTTTATGTTCTTATTTCCTTGATTAAGTAGAGATTTTCGGAGTTTTGCGTTGTTACTTTGTTTTAGTGCAGTGTTGAATGTTGTAGAGTATTTCAGCCATATCTGGAGTTGCAGATGTCCAATTGGAGTCAAATCAAGTGCATATGAAACCTAAGATCCATAGCTACACCTTTCATGAAGACACCGGAACCAAATTCAGACTCTAAAGAGGAGTAAAATGCAATATACGTCAGGCAGAAGATGTTGTGCGCCTGAAGCACGCTATCCGCGCCTGAGGCGCATTTCCAGCCGTTCAGCACTGTCTAGGTGCGCCTGGAGCGCGTTTCCTGCCACTGGGGCATACGACACGCATCAGCATTCATAAAAACGCAATTTTTCACTGTTTTAGGGATCTTTTAGACTCTGGGGAAGTTGGGAGACTTGTGACCTAGCATAGAAACTCAAAGACGGCCGGTTCTAACATCATTGGAGCAGTTTTATCAAGAATCATTCATGAATCCTTCTTATAATTCTTCTCTAATCTCTATCTCTTTTATCTCTGTCATGAGTAACTAAACCCAATTTGTTAAGGATGAGTGTAACAAGATGAAACCCTTATTTTTATGATTTGATTTCTAGTTATATGAATGAGTTTATTGAATTATTTTTCTCATCTCTGTGCTTAATGCTTTTTATTGCTTGATCAACATTAAAATGTTCTACAATTTGTATTTTGAAACAGAAGTGGACTTTACGAATGCTTGAGATGAGAAATTCATGAATTTTTAGTCTAGACATAGATTCAAGTCATGAAACCAATTAAATTAGTTGCAAAGCAATAATTTACAAGAGAATTTCTATACGGTAATGCTTAATTCTAATCTTAAATCTACTAAGGAATTAGGGGTTACTTTGGAATTAATGGTTCTGTCAATAAGACATTAGGACAAGAATAATAAAGAGAATTCGGTAACAATTCAATAAAGGAATTCAATAACTAGGATCAAATTAGACACCAAGGTTGGATTCGAAGTGAAACTCATCCCTGATATTTTTCTCAATTTATAAAGGATCAATTTTACTATTGTTGTTAATTTTAAATATTATTTCAATTAACTTGGGAACTTTTTGTTCAATTTTAGTAACTAAATATAATTCAATAGTAAAACTCAATCCTTGAGTTCGACACTCGGTACTACCGTTTTATTATTACTTGCAACGATTCAGTACACTTGCTGAAACGGTATCAACCGATAAAGATTTCCTTTCTTCAAGAAGTAACCCAATATTCGTTCGAATTCTTCTAATATCGGGGCCAGCTGAAAGTCTTGAAAGGTGAAACATCTTAAGGAAGGGTCGTAATATTGAGCCAGTGACGTGAGGTCCCTTGTTTGCACATTCACTACCAAGAGGTTTAGGATCTTCCCATATTTATTAAAGAAACTCTCACGTTGTATGGTTTTCATTTGATTATCGATGTCCCTTAAACTCTTCAAATCAGGTTGCTTGAACTTTAAAAGTAAAATTTTTATTTTTTTCCGATCCCATTATCCACTTAAATAACACATGACTAAGGTCTGTATGATTCTCAAAAATCCTGAAAATTTATGCAAAATGCCATTATGTTTTATTTTTCCTTAGAAAGAAAAAAAAATTGTCATGAGATATGAATGAAACTATTATATATAAAGCCTTGAATGTATGAGGTATTTTTTGGTTTGTATGTATATTCTTACGATGAAAGGATCTATTGGCTTATGTAATGAAACTCTCATAAGGGAGGCTCTATGGTTCCAAACACAGTTCTTAGAGCCAATAATCCTATTTTGGAATATTGTCAACAACAATAGGTAAACTATTTGGAGTGACAATAACCTCAACAAGATCAAACTCTAGGTGAGATCTTCATGTTAACCAAACAGGATGTACATCCAGTAGGCTACCACTACGCAATCTTGAAACTAAGCTTAAGTTTTGTTCCAATCCGGGTATAAGGTTCCACTCATAAGTGTGTGTCTTAGTAAAATTCTAGGTGTGGAACAAGCATAATTCAATAACTTCATAATACTAATAAAACATATATACATATACAAAATAAATAAATAAATAAAAAATTATCTACTAGCTTAAAAAAATATTATAATGTCAGTTAATACTTATTAAGAAATAATAAACGCATAAAGAAAATGAAAATGAAAAACAAACGAATATAGAAAGAGTTAAAAAATTATGCACAATTAATTTGTTAGGCTTGACTCTCTAAGGGTCCCCAACAAAGTCGCTAGCTGTCGCGGTCTAATATTTCATGTTTTCCTCGAAATCAATGGAGTCGCCACCAAAATTTATTTCAGGAAAATATTGGGAAAAACCCTTAAACATAGTAAAAAAAATGGTCTTTAAAACCAAATTTTGAATTCGGGATTCGATTATGCATAGGAAAAGTATTAACACCCTACGACATCCATTTTTAATACGGTTACCTATAATTAATTATGCAAAACTAATATTAACTTAAATGTATTTATTTTTACTTATTATTAAATATGAATATCAATTGTTTGTTTTTTGAAGACAATTTTGAAGTAAAAGTACGATTAAAAAATATTTTTATTAATGTGCTTGACAAGAGTGTGATTTTGCTCCAACGTATCTCCCGGTGCGATGTACAAATCAAAGATACGTAGTTCTTGTTAGAAAATGCAGATGTTGATTGCTTTTAAATAAATTGTGTTTTGTAATTAAAAAAAGTTAATTTTGACGAAAATAAAAAGGAATTTGCTTGATTTGAATAATTATTTTAAAATGTGAGTTTAAAGACGATCAAGTTGTACAACTCGTGTCTCAAAACTCAAGGAGTAAAAAAGATGTCACATCTAATTTAATCATCTTAAGAATATTTTATATTATTTTCGATTTTTTTAAAATAGAGTTTCAAAATCATCAAGTAGTATAACTTGTGTCTTAACAACTCAAAGAAAATGTCACATCTAAATAATTAAATTTTAAAAATTTGATTTTAGATTTATTATTCATAAAAATAAATTTTAAAGCTATCAAAATGTATAATTTATATTCTGCAACTCAGAGATTAAAAGATGTCATTTTTAATTAACTTTTAATAATTTTTATTTATTAATTTGTTTATGAATTTTAATTTATTAATTTATCTGTGAATATGAGATTTAGAACCACCAAATTGTCACAACTTGTGTCATACTAACTCAAAGATTAAAAAGATGTCACATCTAGTTAGTTTTTAATGAAATATTTGTTTGTTTTTTTTTTTTTTTTTATGAAATTTGATATTTAGTTAAGAAGCAAATTAAATTTTTGAAAAAAAAAATAAGAAGGGAAAAAATTCTAAATGGGCTGAGATGGGCGATTTTTTTGTTTTTATCTAGAGCCCAACTGCATAGATAACAGGAACAACATTAGAATGAGCCCAAAGGATGAAGCCGTTAGGGAAGGAAGGGGAGTTAGGAGTGCGAACGGAGTGACCAAAAAGCATGGTCAGCGCTCCAGCAACGACAACGACATCCAAGATTTGAGTTCTTAATTTCATATTTTTTCTATTATTTTCTTCATAATCTATCTTTGTTATACTCTTATAGATCTGAACGTTTCATTTGTATAAAGATAGTTTTTTTTACTTTTTTTCATTCACAACTCATTTTATATATTACATTTGGATAAAAAATACAATGATTATAGAATAAAGATGAAAGAAATACCTTAATCCTTCTTTTGTTTGTTTTTCTCTCCTACTAATCTACTTATTTTCTTCTTCTTATTTTTAAGTGTTTTTTTAGTATCTAATTATCCTTGGTTGATTGATTTTTTCTCAATTTATAAATTAAAGTGACGAATCTTTGTGTCCTTGAGACAAAATTCAGTCCCGATTTTTATATTGTTTTCACAATAAAAATAAGCAACCTTTGCTAAGTATAGAAACATGCAACTCATCTTTTTGATTGAGTATAAAAGTAGTGAATATAATGACTTTTTAAGACAAAAGAAGAAAAAGGAAGTAAGCTGAAAAACAGGAGGGGCTGAGTACAATTTTCGTTTTCTATTTTGGAGATATATGTAAGTTATCTTTTTAAATGAGTATGGAATTAGTGAAATTAATAACCATTTTCAGACAAATGAAGAAAACTGAAATAAGGGAAAGGACTATCAGGTAGTAAATAGTGAAATTAATAACCAGAAAACTAAAATAAGGGAAGGGACTACAAGTCAGTAAATAGTGAAATTAATAACCATTATGAAGAAACATAAAATAAGGGAATGGATAATGAGGCAGTAAGATATACTTTTTGTCTTTTTTTTTTTTTTATGTTTTTGGTATATAAATATATTACTTATTTTCAATTATTCTATTGTTTTTTTATTATGCAGGAGTTCAAGCTTTCAATTGGTTAAAGCAGATAACAAAATCATAACATAAAGAGCACCACCAAGTCTAATGGTTTGAAATTGGAAAGAAGATGTAATTTTACTCTTTATATCTTTTTTTATGTTAATTTGAATTGATTGGAGTTGAATTCTTGTAATTGTCTCACTCATTAGTTTATTTGTATAAATCTTGTATTTTCATGATAATGTTTGCTTGCTCGTTAAGGTTGAGTAAAATAAACATATGACTTTATTATTATTATTTTTTGAATTATTTTTAACGGGAAAAAATGAGGTATTACAGAAAAAATAGTAGGAAGAATACATGACATTGAATATTCATCATCTATAGATACTGCTCCGACAAGGGTTCTTCCGACAACATCTCGTAGAAGGCGACGAGTTATAATGGAAGATGATGACCTGAGAGAGCAAGCTCATATTTATATCCCTAAGGAGGATCATGCGGTACATGAGGAGAATCAAATACATGAGAAGCATGACTAGATACCTGTACAAGAGGAGGGACCTGTACAGCAGGAGGGTGAGGGTGAGCTGACACGATATCCCGAAGGACCGTATGATATGGTAGTCCTTACTTGATACCAGCATCACGTGCCTACGAGACTCTAATTTGGTCAAGTAAGTTAAATTAAGTATTATTAATGGTATATTAAAAATATTTAAATTAAATATTATTTATAGTGTATAAAAAATATTAAAAATAATTATTATTTAAGGTGCATTAAAAATATTTAAACTAATTATCATTTAAGGTGCATTAAAAGTATTTAAAATAATTATTATTTATGGTGAATTAAAAATATTTAAATTAATTATTATTTATGTTCTATATTTAATTTTAATATCATACATTTTATTTGTATGCATGAGCGACCAATGCTAAAAATTGTTGCCCATGGAAAAAAATTGCAACAATTTACTCCACCCATTCTCCCATGAAATATAAAGACGTGGGTGAGTTTATCTAGGTTAGGACCACTACTGGGAGGAGTCTGAATGTAAGACCATTAATTTTTAAATCCTAAATTATACAATTTTAGGGTATTTGGTGTTGAATTTCTTAGGCTTTTAGCCATTTTTTTTGGTATTTAGTGAGTTAAATGCCAAAAATATATTTTTGAAAATTGGATTAGAATTAGTTGTCGGAAAATAATCTATTTACGTTGCGAATAATTTAATACCAGACAGTTTTGTTAAAAATATCACTCATGGATGAAAAATTATCTGTCAATTGAGTTGCGACGACATTAGATATTTTTATTAAAATGATTTGGGATATTGGTTGGTTTGATTTTAATTATAATATATATATATATATAGATAGATAGATAGATAGATATATATTATTAATATAAAGTAACATATGTATATATATGTTAGAATGGAGGAAAAGAAATGAAAAAAACATAAACAGAGGAAGAAAAAAACACATTTCCCTCCATGCTCGCGAACCCTTCTTCTTCTCCCTCCTTCCTTCCATTTTATTTTTCCTCCTTTTGCTTCAAGAAAAGAAACCCAAGGCTTGGTGGGTGAGAAGACAAGGATTTCTCAACTTCATTCTTCTTCTTTGATTTAAAAACGGAGAAAAACGGTGTTGGTGTTTCCAAAACCGTCAAACACAAACCCCCACTTTTCTTCTAGATCTAAGCTTCGTTTCAAGAAGAGATAGAAGGGAAAGTTGCTCACCTCCATGCTACAGTGCTAGTGAACTAAATTTGGAAGCGACGTTGTGAGCGGAGATTTTACCGGAATTAATTACGGTGCCGTAATCGCGTGTTAGAGCTATTGTTAAGGTAAGGGCTCCTTCCAAACTTTTAGGTTGCATTTAGGGACTTATCTGTGGTTGTATGGAAAAGAAATTTTTTACGGTTGAAGTGTTGATTTGGGGAAAATGAATTTAATGCTTTTATGGGTAAAATTTTAGAGTTGGGTTTTGGTGATATTGATGAGTGTTTCATGGAAAATGAATTTAACTCATTTATGGGTGGTTTTGAGGAAATGAAATTTGATGTGTTTGAGTGGTGGGTTGTTATAATTTTGCTCTTGGAATTGTATTTTCTGTTTGGCCATTTATCTGCACAGGTGGGGAAAAAAAAATATTCTGCATTATTGAGATAATTATCGCTAATTATCTTTGGTTTTTTCCCAACAAAGTGGTATCTAGAGCTCGGTTATTTGATTTGTGCATTTAAATGGAGGAGGAAAATAAAGGTCCCAATATGATTAAACTCAACTCTTCTAATTACACACTTTGGAAGACTCTCATGGAAGACATGTTATACAGTAAAGATTTGTATGATCCTATTGAGGGTAACACTGCTAAACCCGCAGATAAATCAGACGCTGACTGGAAGAAGATGAATAGA
>NC_021162.2:4159392-4159600 GCF_000331145.2 Cicer arietinum
GATTCATACTGATGAGAATGGTTCAGATATGATGAAGAAGACCTTGCCTGTGTCGAAGATGATATGTTGCAGAAAGAAAGCTGGCATGGTTGAAAAGTACCTTCCCACTTGAGTCGTGAGGGGGAGATTTGTTGGGTGGGCTCACTCCCCAAGTGGAACCCACCAATTTTACTAGTATTATTATTATTATTGAAATAAAAAGAAAAAG
>NC_021162.2:4159668-4166619 GCF_000331145.2 Cicer arietinum
ACACAGAAAGACAACGGAAGAAGAACGGTTGCCAGAGAAGAAAAATAAGGGTTTGGTTCCAGTGGTGGTAACAGGTGTGTAGCAAACTTGCTCTGTTTGATCTACAAATTTAGTATGTTATTCATACCACTGAGTTTGTTATTTTAATATATAATTTGAGTAGTTTTATCTTCTCTGAGAGTTACTTTGGCATACCCACTTTAGTGGAAGGTTGTTATAAGGTTGTTATAGGGTTGTTATTGTTGATTGATTTTCTCTATTGTTATTAGGAAGACTCTTGATGTACCCATTAATTATTATAGTGGAAGTTTTACTGGACTAGGTCCCGTGGTTTTTATTCTCTCAATTTGAGGGAAGTTTTCCACGTTAAAAATTGTGTTTGTCTCATATTTAATTTTCTGCCAATTATTATTGCTCTTGGAATTGTATTTTCTGTTTGGCCATTTATCTGCACAGGTGGGGGAAAAAAATATTCCGCATTATTGAGATAATATCGCTAATTATCTCTGGTTTTTTCCCAACATGCTATAATTGCTAAGTGTGATTGGTTGGATTTGTGTGTAAGTGTTGATTGATTTGAAAACCCTTTTAAAAGCTGAATTTTGTTGTTTTTATGCTGTTGTCTGATGTGTATTCGAATACAGACTGTTGTATTCGAATACAGACATGCTATTTTGCTACTGACTTACTGTGTAGTCGAATACAGACTGTTGTTTTTGCTGCTGAATGCTGAAACAACCTTGTATTCGAATACAGAGATGTTGTATTCGAATTCAACTGTGTTGTTTTGTTAAAAACTTCATTTTTCAACCTCTTTTATGCATGTTTGGCATATGGAAACCCTTTTAAGGTGCATGCTAAGTTGAAAGTTTATTTTGTGCATTTAAAAACTTAAATGTTATGTGTTAATTGTTAATTTCGGTTGGTGACCCTTTACAACTATTGTGGAAATCTGGGCTTTGCCCTCAGATGAGAACCAGGACCATCCTAACGGTTGGTACCCTGTGGATGGGAAGGTAGTTGGACACACCTGACTGGAGCTGTGTTACGAGGATCTTGCGGGGCGCGTGAAGATCACTCGGGATGTATAGTTTTTGTAGAATGATCAGATTAGGTTGACGTATAGGGACTAGATGTCTTTCTTTTGGGATGTGTTTATTTTAATTTGGAAGATTGTACCTATACTAATATTGTTTGTTTGACATTTTATTATGATGGGGGTCCATGTACCATTTTTTGAAGTGTAAATACTTTGGATTCGTTTTTCAAAAACTATTTCGCTGCTTGTAAATTCTGTTGACTTATTTGTCGTTGTGTTATGACTTAAATATTTATGCAAAAGTATTTTCTTCTTTATTCCTTTGTTTTTATGAATTTGTTTAAAAAAAAAATACATTCGCGCTGTTAAAAATCGGGGTGTTACAATTGTGGTATCAGAGCTTTGGTTTGGATTTCTTTGGGGTTGTGGAGCCTTTGGTTATAGATTGTATGCCAACCTGTAGGTTGGGAGGTGTTATCTGATCATGCATCAGGCTAATTGGTCTGAGTTGTCAGATCAGGGGTAGTTATTATCTGTTGGTATAGTCAGAAGTTAGTTTTGGAATTATTCGAAGTGGTGTTAACACTTGTTCTTGATGTTGGTTTTGGGGAAACACTACCTCCAAGAAGGAATGATGTTGCAAGAATGAACATCAGTGGGGATGATCAAATGGTTGAAGCTACGAATAACATAGATGTTTCCGTTGTTGCACAGACAACTGCAAAGACTCTACGGGATCTGGAGAAGAGGGAAAGTGAGACATGTGCTATTAAGTCAAGAGGATTGAAAGATTTTCGTCGTTACCATCCTCCAAAGTTCAAGGGTGATGAGAACTCAGAAAATGCTGATAAGTGGATTCAAGAAGTGGGAAAGATCTTCGAAAAGACGAATTGTCAAGCAGGGTTGAAGCGAATCATGACAGCATGTAATTTATGAAATGGTTCCAATGACACAAAAGCTATGTGTTGGTGTTAACTGGAAGATGATGAGTATGGATGGATTAACATTAGACTAATAAGGGATTTCAAGTAAAGATCTAAGTGGAGGACTTTTGTTAAGAAAAGTATTAGATGTTTTCCTGGTAGATATCAGGATGAAACTGGATGAAGTTTGACAACTGTCAAAGAGATGTGAACATCATGGAATTGTTGAGAAGATGAGGCTTCCATTTGGAATAGCATTTTGTGCTTAGGTGTCAATGAAAGGGAATGGTATTGAAGTTAAGGGAGCGCTACACATTTGGAGTAAATACTCCTTTGGTTAGATAAAATACGCTTTGAGGAATAGTCGATACCTTGAGGGATAAATTCGAGCATTCGAGTTAGACTAGATTCGCAACTTGGATTATTAAGTATGAATCTCATGACGAGTATAGGTGTGAGACTATATATTTTGTTGATAAGTGACAAATCTCTTTGTGGTTTAGGAGATAGTAAGTATGGATAGTGATATTGGATGAAACTATAGACACGTAAGTGTGAATTTTGAGCGATGTTCGGAAAAACATAATGAGTTAAGCCTTGATGTATTGAACTCTATGTTACCATTAAGTGGCATTTGAAGTATCGAGTACGAGAATACTTCAAGATTGCGGTAATACAAGTTTTGAGAGTCTATTAAAGGATGGAAATTACTAAGAGGATGTTAATATTTTGATAGGTCGGAAGGATTATTTGAGATTTGATTTGGGACCCTAAGATGGTTATTTTTTTTTAGTCGATGATCTAAAATCCACAAGGTTGGATGGAGGACCAAGTAATGCTTAAAACTTTCATAATCGAAGGAGTTGAGGCATGCAAGTGATAAATAATTCATGTTAAGGATGGAAGTGTTTGGCGATTTTGAGGATCAAATTTTAGAATCCTATTAAATGATAGAAAGTGAAAAAGAAGAGATGTAACGAAGATTTATGATTTAGTTGTTGGTCTTGGGAAATCAAGCGTTGAGATTTAAAATGAGTGTTTCAGTGACTAGATGGATGATAAAAGGTATGTGGATCTCTGAGATATTTTACTGCTAAGTTATGAGGATGAAGTTTATAGATAATTATTTCATAGGAGATGCTTATTTGGAACAGTTGAGAAATCGTTCTTTAGGACGTTCGATTGTTAGGATTCTTTCAGTTTATATCTCGGTGAAGGTTGAGAAGGAATAAGAAACGAACGAGTGAACCAAATTTTGGAAAAATGTGCCAAGAAAAATTGTTGGAGCATCACATAGAGATGTAGCTTATGACAATTAAAGATTCAGGAAAGGAATTATCTCACCCATAATTCAGACATTGTTATTATAAGGATATGCCAATGATATAAAGGAATTACTTGAGTGCATGTCATGGAGGTTGCTATTGTGTTGATCAATCAAAGGAGTTAAATGTTTGTTTGGTAGTAAACAATTGAGCATGAAATGGAAAAGTTTGGTGGGAGTTAATAATGCTTGATTTATTGAAATCACTATAATGAAGAAAGACGAAGTATGATGACAGATGAGCTAAGCAAATAAAGGACTCTACATGTTGACCACAGGGACAGTTGAATGATGGTAGAGGTGAAAAGTGTTTGAGATATATTTTAGATGTAGAATATTTCGTAAGAAGCGTGAAAGTTAGGACGAATTAAGATTTTGTTTAAATTGTTGAAGGAATTCTTAATGACCAGGATGATAAGCTTCTTCAAAGGAAGAAAAGTTTAATAGTAAGAGGAAAAACAAAAGAAAAAAAATCCACAATGGTGTGTACCAATTGTGGTTGTCAAAGAAGAGAACAAGTTTTGGGAAAAGACATACAAGAGTAAGCTAAGTAATGATTTCGAAATAATGAAGAGATAATCATCGAGCCGCAAAGAAAGGACGCGACGAAGTTGAGAAGTATTAGAATGAATGTTGGTAGTAGATGTAGGAAAATTATTTTTGGGTTTGTCCAGAATTGTGAAGTATGTAGGAAATTGATTAGTGAAGCGTTAATTGGAGGTGTGAGGCATGAAACCAGTGTAGGTCTTAATCAATGAATGGAATTAAAGTTGGATTTTGTTGGAAACATGACTCTTGAAATGAAGTACTAAACTAAAAAGAAGTTTGTGTGTCCTAAGTAGTTTAGTCTTTGGCATGATTTCGAAAATATTTGAGGGAGCTTGGATCACCAAGCAGATGTGGGGATAGAATTATTAAAGTTATAATTAGACCAACATTTTGAGGTGTACACTACGGTTTGACGTAGTAGTACGACTAAAGAAAAATGAAGGATTTGTGGACAATGGAGAAATTTAGGAGTTCTCGGCGATAGTGATTGTTTTGTGCTCAGTGAATTGGGGTCATACACAGTGTTTCAGTTTGGTACCAAATGGATGTTTCGTATCAAGTGAACGTATATAAGGCTATGTGACATAACTATGGGGGATTGTACTTCGCCGATAAGATTAAAGTAATAGGGAAATACAGGAAACTCCGTGGACCTTGAGAAGATTGTTTCACCGCTTGTAGATTAGGACAACCTCAAGTGTAAGTCGCAAGGAGCGCTATGATAGTTTGGTTAAGATAGTCTAAGTCATCATCATGGTTGTTGGCTATTTATTGACAAATTGAGGGACTGATCATCCTTAATCTCTTGTTGATAGTAGACAAAATCATGTTGAATGGAACAGACGAGCCTTACCGACTATGGATGTGTGTAGAGATATTAAGCACCATATGAAAAGGGGTAGGCAACACTTTCTTCGAGTAGGCTGGGTGAAACAAGTTGTGACTTGTATGTTGAATTTGAGTACAAACCTAGTGTGGATTGTTACTCGTATTTTAAGTTTCGAGGACGAAACTAATTATAGGGGGGTAGTAATGTAAGACCATTAATTTTTAAATCCAAAATTATACAATTTTAGGGTATTTGGTGTTGAATTTCTTAGGCATTTAGCCATTTTTTTTGGTATTTAGTGAGTTAAATGCCAAAAATATATTTTTGGAAATTGGATTAGAATTAGTTGTCGGAAAATAATTTATTTACGTTGCAAATAATTTAATAACAGACAGTTTTGTTAAAAATATCACTCGTTGATGAAACTTATCTGTCAATTGAGTTGCGACGAGAGTAGATATTTTTATCAAAATGATTTGGGATATTGGTTGGTTTGATTTAATTATAATATATATATATATATATATTATTAATATAAAGTAACATATGTATATATATGTTAGAATGGAAGAAAAGAAAGGAAAAAACATAAATAGAGGAAGAAAAAACACGTTTCCCTCCATGCTTGCGAACCCTTCCTCTTTCTTCCTTCTCCCTTCTTTTCTTTTCGTTGCTTCCTTTTGCTTCAAGAAAAGGAACCAAGGCTTGGTGGATGAGAAAGCAAGGATTTCTCAACTTCATTTTTATCCTTTGATTCAAAAACGGCGAAAAACGATGTTAGGAATTTTCAAACCGTCAAATACAAAACTCCATTTTTCTTCTAGATCTAAGCTTCGTTTCGAGAAGATATAGAAGGGAAAGTTGCTCACCTCCACGCTACGGTGCTAGTGAACCAACTTTGGAAGCGACGACGTGAACGAAGTTTTTACTAGAATTAATTACGGTACTGTAATCACGTGTTAGAGCTATCGTAAAGGTAGGGGCTCCTTCCAAACTTTTAGTTTGCATTTAGGGACTTATATGTGGTTTTGTGGAAAAGAAATTTGTTAGGGTTGAAGTGTTGATTTGGGGAAAATGAATTTAATGCTTTTATGGGTGAAATTTTAGAGTTAGGTTTTGGTGATATTGATGAGTGTTTCATGGAAAATGAATTTAACTCATTTATGTGTGGTTTTGAGGAAATGAAATTTGATGTGTTTGAGTGGTGGGTTGAGATAATTTTGTGGTTGTCGTGTTTGACGTGTTCATAATTAATATTTATAAATTTTGAGATGTGTTTGCGTGAGTTTTTTGGAAAAATGAATTGATGTGATTTGGTGTGAATTGTGGATTGAATTTGAGAATATGTCTGAGTATGTTCTGTGTGGAATTTGAAAATCATTAGAGTTAAACGAGTATTAAAAATGGGGAATCTTTTAATATCTTTGTTTACTTAATGTTTGTCTTCAAAATTGTTAGAGTTAAACGAGTATTAAAAATGGGGAATTATATATATATTTATAAAGTAACATATGTATATATATGTTAGAATGGAGGAAAAGAAATGAAAAAAACATAAACAGAGAAAGAAAAAAACACATTTCCCTCCATGCTCGCGAACCCTTCTTCTTCTTCCTCCTTCCTTCCATTTTATTTTTCCTCATTTTGCTTCAAGAAAAGAAACCCAAGGCTTGGTGGGTGAGAAGACAAGGATTTCTCAACTTCATTCTTCTCCTTTGATTCAAAAACGGAGAAAAACAGTGTTGATCTAAGCTTCGTTTCGAGAAGAGATAGAATGGAAAGTTGCTCACCTCCATGCTACGGTGCTAGTGAACTAAATTTGGAAGCGACGTTGCGAGCGGAGATTTTACCGGAATTAATTACGGTGTCGTAATCGCATGTTAGAGCTATCGTTAAGGTAAGGGCTCCTTCCAAACTTTTAGTTTGCATTTAGGGACTTATATGTGGTTGTATGGAAAAGAAATTTGTTAGGGCTGAAGTGTTGATTTGGGGAAAATGAATTTAATGCTTTTATGGGTAAAATTTTAGAGTTGGGTTTTGGTGATATTGATGAGTGTTTCATGAAAAATGAATTTAACTCATTTATGTGTGGTTTTGAGAAAATAAAATTTGATGTGTTTGAGTGGTGGGTTGTGATAATTTTGTGGTTGTCGTGTTTGAATGTTCATAATTAATATTTATAAATTTTGAGATGTGTTTGTGTGGATTTTATGGAAAAATGAATTGATGTGATTTGGTGTGAATTGTGGATTGAATTTGAGAATATATCTCAGTATGTTCTGTGTGG
>NC_021162.2:4168117-4210204 GCF_000331145.2 Cicer arietinum
TATATATATATATATATATAAAGTAACATATGTATATATATGTTAGAATGGAGGAAAAGAAATGAAAAAAACATAAACAGAGAAAGAAAAAAACACATTTCCCTCCATGCTCGCGAACCCTTCTTCTTCTTCCTCCTTCCTTCCATTTTATTTTTCCTCATTTTGCTTCAAGAAAAGAAACCCAAGGCTTGGTGGGTGAGAAGACAAGGATTTCTCAACTTCATTCTTCTTCTTTGATTCAAAAACGGTGTTGGTGTTTTCAAACCCGTCAAACACAAACCCCCACTTTTCTTCTAGATCTAAGCTTCGTTTCGAGAAGAGATAGAATGGAAAGTTGCTCACCTCCATGCTACGGTGCTAGTGAACTAAATTTGGAAGCGACGTTGCGAGCGGAGATTTTACCGGAATTAATTACGGTGTCGTAATCGCATGTTAGAGCTATCGTTAAGGTAAGGGCTCCTTCCAAACTTTTAGTTTGCATTTAGGGACTTATATGTGGTTGTATGGAAAAGAAATTTGTTAGGGCTGAAGTGTTGATTTGGGGAAAATGAATTTAATGCTTTTATGGGTAAAATTTTAGAGTTGGGTTTTGGTGATATTGATGAGTGTTTCATGAAAAATGAATTTAACTCATTTATGTGTGGTTTTGAGAAAATAAAATTTGATGTGTTTGAGTGGTGGGTTGTGATAATTTTGTGGTTGTCGTGTTTGAATGTTCATAATTAATATTTATAAATTTTGAGATGTGTTTGTGTGGATTTTATGGAAAAATGAATTGATGTGATTTGGTGTGAATTGTGGATTGAATTTGAGAATATATCTCAGTATGTTCTGTGTGGAATTTGAAAACCATTAGAGTTAAACGAGTATTAAAAATGGGGAATCTTTTAATATCTCTGTTTACTTAATGTTTGTCTTCAAAATTGTTAGAGTTAAACGAATATTAAAAATGGGGAATCTTTTAATATCTTTGTTTACCTAATGTTTGTAGTGAAAATCGTTAGAGTTAAATGAGTATTAAGAATGGGGAATCTCTTAATATCTGCATTTACTTAATGTTTGTCGTCAAAATTGTTAGAGTTAAACGAGTATTAAAAATGGAGAATCTTTTAATATCTATGTTTACTTAATGATTGTCGTGAAAATGGTTATAGCTAAATGAGTATTAAAAATGGGGAATCTTTTAATATCTGCATTTACTTAACGATTGTCGTGAATAAAGTCAGAGTATGCTCATGCATTTCATAGTACATGGCGACCGGATGGGTCATGGTGATAGTGGTGACCGGATGGGCCACGAGATGATTCCATGTGATTTGTTGGTTCATATTATCCTTGTGGGGATTGTCGCCTCGTGTAAGGTCTGCGATAGACTACACATTTTTGGTAAATCGTGCTGACCCGTGATAGGTGGCACCTCGGTAAATAGTACTTCGGCCTGTGATAGGTGGTACATTTACGATTTACGTTTTTAGTAAATCGTGCTGACCCGTGATAGGTGGCACCTCGGTAATTTAGTACTTCGGCCTGTGATAGGCGGTACAATTATGATTTACGGTCCTTCGAGGAGGGTTTTGGTTTGGAATTCCGAGTCCAAGCATTTTGGCATATACGTATTGCATTAGGGTGCTTGGCACGCGAGTCGTGTTTGATTCAAGATTATGATTGAGTGTTTGAACTTAAGGCGTCATGGTGATTGTGTTATAATTGCCAAGTATGGATGTTGTGGAATTGTGTGTAAGTGTGATTGATTGCAAAACCATTTCGAAACTCAAGTTGTCGTAGTGATTGTGCTATAATTGATAAGTGTGTATGTTTTGAAATTGTGTAAGTGTGATTGATTGCAAAACCTTTTCGAAACTCAAGTCGTCATGGTGATTGTGCTACAATTGCTAAGTGTGATTGGTTGGATTTGTGTGTAAGTGTTGATTGATTTCAAAACCCTTTTAAAAGCTGAATTTTGTTGTTTTTCTGTTGTTGTCTGATGTGTATTCGAATACAGACTGTTGAATTCGAATACAGACATGTTGTTTTGCTACTGACTTACTGTGTAGTCGAATACAGAATGTTGTATTCGAATACAAACATGTTGTTTTTGCTGTTGAATGTTGAAACAGCCTTGTATTCGAATACAGAGATGCTGCATTCGAATACAACAGTGTTGTTTTGTTAAAAACTTCATTTTTCAACCTTGTTTATGCATGTTTGGCATATGGAAACCCTTTTAAGGTGCATGCTAAGTTGAAAGGTTATTTTGTGCATTTAAAAACTTAAATGTTATGTGTTAATTGTTAATTTCGGTTGGTGACCCTTTACAACTATTGTGAAAATCTAGGCTTTGCCCTCAAATGAGAACCAGGACCATCCTACCGGTTGGTACCCTGTGGATGGGAAGGTAGTTGGACACACCTGACTGGAGCTGTGTTAGGAGGATCTTGCGGGGCGCATGAAGATCACTCGAGATGTATAGTTTTTGTAGAATGATCAGATTAGGTTGACGTATAGGGACTAGATGTCTTTCTTTTGGGATGTGTTTATTTTAATTTGGAAGACTGTACCTATACTAATATTGTCTGTTTGACATTTTATTATGATGGGGTCCATATACCATTTTTTGAAGTGTAAATACTTTGGATTCGTATTTCAAAAACTATTCCGCTGCTTGTAAATTCTGTTGACTTATTTGTCGTTGTGTTATGACTTAAATATTTATCCAAAAGTATTTTCTTCTTTATTCCTTTGTTTTTATGAATTTGTTTTAAAAAAATACACTTGCGCTGTTAAAAATCGGGGTGCTACACTGAAACTGATTGACAATAGCTTGATTTCTGCTTTCGTGAAGCGCCCAGAGACTTTGTCATTTCACATGTCATTTGGTGAAATAACGATTACTTTGGACGATGTTGCCAATTTGTTAAGTGTTCCTATTAGAGGTGAGTTCTACGTTCCACCAGCTGACCTAGATAGAGTAATGACATGTAATCTTGCCATTATTTTATTAGGGGTGCCTCCTGAAGAGATGTTGGAGGAAACAAAATAAAAAAACCAGGGGTGCACACTACATACTAGATTGGCTGAAAGAGGTATTCAGAAGGCAGTGTGCAGCCTAGCGATTTGATTGTGCTGCTATGGCGTATTTTCTAAATCTAGTAGGGAGTACTATTTTCACAGATAAAAATCAAGTAGATACGCTTGGGATAGTGCTGCACTGGTAGTCCTTTATGACTACCTCTCCGATACTAGTTGTTACGAAACCAAACAGTTAGGTGGATACATGTATATGCTCCAGGTATTAAATAATTATGATTATTATTAATTGTTATGATTTTTATTTATTTATTTTTATTTGCAATAGTGTTGGATTTACGAATATTTTCCAGATATTTGTAAAAGAGGTGACAAGGGTGATGATGTTCAGTGCATTGTCCAAATGAATAGATGGAGCTACAAACAAGGCAAGCACAAAATCCCTGAGTATAGACATATGATTGATGCACCGACACCTACTGAAGTCATATGGAGACCTTGGGAGAACCATAGGGATGTCATTCCCTTTGATGATATCATGTTATACACTAGTCACCTCCGACTATGCAGCACAGTAGTGGCATATCTACTAGAGATGTGTTTGAGACTGTTTGGATATATCCAACATATTTCACCACCACCATCTCCAACTCTTTCTAGATTATCTGATGTAGAATGGCTGAGATATGTGACTCATGTCATCAAGATATTTCACATGATCCATCCAGCTACGTATCCATCTGAGTGTCAGGAGGGATATTTGGAGTGATTTTACCGGATATCTCATCCACTACTAGTGCGACCAGATGGTGTACCTTAGGTCCTAGATTTTGGTGTCATGACCACCGCTGCAGATGGTTCTACTTCACATCCATCTATCCTACAACAGATCGATGATCATATTCAGCAGGGGTTAAATGAACATGAAGTTAATCCAGAGGATGACTTGTATATTCATTTTTATAAAGTTTTGTATTTAATGTGTCGTCACACTAGTTAGTACTTACTTTTTTAAACATTGTGCTTGTGAATTTTAATGTTAGTTTGTTTTCATATCCATCTATGTTTAGCACTATTGTTATGTCGTTTACTTTATATTATTTGTGATGAACTATAACAAAAATAAAATAAATAAAATACAAGATGAAATATAGCGATAGTAAACTAAAATTAACTATAACAAGTGATTTTGTAACAGTTTTAAAACAATAAGCTTCATCTAATAACATTGCATCTACAGGTTCTTTAAGTGAATTTTGTGTAACATGGAAAATGGCCTAATAAATACCTCATTGTTGTAGACGCCCTGTATATGCTATCACCCAAGAAGTTGTTTTATCGGTGCGATATTGCTACCAACCTGGTGCAATGTCTGCCATTGGAAATCCATCTTTTATCTTTAACTGCAAAATAAAATCATTTGATTATTTTATAAAATTAATTTGATTATTTAAAAAACTAATACAAAAGAAAATAAGATAATTTTACCAAAACCCAGTGATTTCCATCAACAAAACCAATACATATCATACGATCATTTTTTGTCGATCCTGAATGTGAACCCTTCATAGGAAAGATAGTCATAGAAAATTTCTGACAGAAAATTGTTATATGTTGTCGTTATCACGTAACCCATATCAGGTATGAACATCCATTTATCTATGAGTTGAAGACCTAAGCTTGTTATCTTCAACTAATCTCTTACTTCTCTAATGCGTCTTGGGAACAATCTATCATATGGAGTTATATGAGAAGCAATATCTTGGTCCAAACTATTATGGACCAATGACCAAGACTAATCATCATGTTCAAGCAATAATGTCTCTTCTTTGATGGCTGAGATAATTGAGAACCAGGATCTTCACAATATGTTGCATTAACATGCTCAAAGTAAGAAGAGTCTCGATATACATCATATCCATCCGGCTTCTTGCCCTTACTCTTCTTCACTCGTCCTTTGGTTTTAACTTTTTCAGGTGGTCGACACATTGAACTTGTAGTTGGAAAAGCAAGTTCACGCACCTTACTCTTCAACACTCTTTTTCCTATAACATCAAGTGATCGAAAGCGTTTTCATAAGGCACTCATCTCAGTAGACATATCCAACTCTGATCCATCTTTTATGTCTTGGGTGAGTTTACATTCCATACTTAATTTTCTCCATTGAATATGCACATAATCTAGATGAATTGGTCCACACATCAATTTATATTATGTCAATTCACAAGCACAAGGTAACCCGTATGTCCTTCTGAGATAGCGCCCACATACAGATTTGTCAGTACCCACCCACTCAACTTTCTCGTACTCTTCAGCAATACGTCTTTGAGTTTTTTTGATATAAATGTATTCAATCTCTAATAAAATGGATTTATGTGTTCATGCTCTTCATCATAGAAACTTTTCTAAAACGAGCCCCTGATTTTTTTATGTTGCACCCTTATCATGTTGTTCATAGCCTCCCAACATTTACACATGTCATCCATGTTGTGTTCCAACATTAACTTCAGCTTCCAATGAGCTGACTCAACCCTATCATTACATGTAAATTGTCACCATTAAGTAATCCAACAATATATAATAAAATTACAAAATCGAAGTTTTAGGGTCACATGACATACCTGTTGATAAGGAGTTGAAAAGCATGAAGATGATCCATATTTTAATAAACTAGGATGAACTTTATTTATTTTAATTTGGTTTGTATTAATTCTTAGTTTGCTTTGATTTGGAGTTGTAATAGTTTTAATATTGATTTAGTTTATATTATGTGTAAGTGAAGATATTTTACTTTCTTACATTAAGTTTATTTTAGAAAAAATAAGATGTAAGTCCAATATGGGCCTAGAGAATGGTGTCACTTATGATCCATTTAGGTTTAGACATAGACTTAGTATAAATAAGCATTTGTAACCTCATTGGAGGCGGATTTTGAATATTATTTTTGTGAGGCTTTGCCCTCTAGAGTTCTTGAAAGAATTCACTTTGAACTTATCAAGGTTGTTAATCCTTGTGGCGTTCTTTTTGGCTTATCAATCCCTAGATTGTGGCGCCATTTTGTTCTTGGTTCATTTGCTGAATAATAATTTGGAGTTTCCTGTACATCAAACCCTAATACTCAAATTCTATAAATTTTCGTGTTCAATAACTTGGGATGATATCTCGAGTTCCACATACTTATTTTCGGTGATTCAATATCCTAACTTGTGTTTCAGAACGTCATCTTTCACCTTATTTTATAATTATCCGATTCAGAGTTTCGTAGTCTTGTTTATCGTGTTCTCCAGCAATACGCGATTTTGACTCAAATATGTAAGTGTCCAACCTAGAACAATCCTTAAAGTGAATCATGACAAACAAGATCATATCACCTGTTAATTGTTATGTTCCCCAAATGCATCCCTCGATTTTCCATGCTTTAACAAACCTTTCCTTATGAGGATTCAACAAAGTTTCTTTCACATAGTCAACAAACACTTTATTATCGACACATGATTGCTTAAAACATGTGCAAGCGCATGATATACTCTTTTTCATCACTGCAATACATAATATCTTTTCGCATATTCAATACTAACTTTTCTCTATCCTTTAAGACATATTGCTTGCATTTTGCTCCAACATTTTTGTCGATATAAAATCAACAAACCAAATTAACAGCATGTGAAAATACAATATCAACTGCTTTCATTAATGCAAGATATTTGTCTATGTAACAATACCAACTGCTTACATGAAGAATTTTGTGTGTGTAACAAACAGTTCTCTTAGCCACTCTAATGCACAACAAAAGTTTTCTTCCCGCTCACATTCCAAATAAGCAAATCCAACTACAAATGTCATCTTTGTTGATGTCATACCAACAATTTCAAGTATTGGCATTCTGTATTTATTGGTTTTGTAGGTATTGTCCATAATCAACACAATCGAAAACAAATTCAGCAACTTCACTAAATCTGGATGCGCCCAAAAAATATATTTCATAACATCTAAGTCTTCACGCTTTCTATTCCAACACACATATTTTGTATCTTCAATTAACTTGAATAAATGTTGCATCTTTGTTCTATTACCTCTCAAATGAAATCGAACTATACTCATCTGTTTATATATTTGTGAGATCTTAGTAACATTGTTCTTATTTAGGTCTTGCAATGAGAGTAATATGTGTCTCGGTGCAATATTATATTTTGTTAAGCCATCAACATGTTTTTTTTCTTCTTCATCTAAGCGTCCAACAAAACATGCCCCTCCAAAGTATCAAGTAATGCATGGTTGTGAATTCCACAAATCACTTAATTATCCATCTTGAACCATCTTTTAATAGTTTTGATCTAAGCTTGAAAGGACAACCACACTTTTTTGTTGAACTACGAGTTGAATTATCAACACACTTTATTTTCCTCCTTTGTCACAACCTAATATTAATTTATTTCTCATCCATTTCTCTTATGTGTCTATATCTGATCTTTTGATGATAACAGTCACTTTATATTTTATACTGATTTCTTTAGCCCAATTCACAACAGCATTCCTTGTATCAAATATTTGTAATAAAATATAAAATAAATTATACTTAACCACAATAATATAGTTTTACAATATTAATTACAATTATTCATATATGATATGTGTCAAAAATGTTTGTAGTATTGACGCATGTTTTATCCAATAATAGTAGCAGTTTATCCATATCTGTTAACATTTTTAAAAATTAAAGAAAAAAAGTGTGTACCGAAATTCTTGTATATGAAGTTTTCCAAAAACACCTTATGTACCGAAAAACTTGAAGAATGTTTTTCGGTAGTACACATTTTTCCATTCGGTACCGGAAAGCTTTCTTTGAGTTTTCTGGTAAAAATCTTCTGTATCGGAAAATTTGTAAAAAGTTTTCTGGAAGTAGTCTGTGTATCGGAATTCTTCTAAATAGTTTTTCGAAAGTTACTAGAAAACTTTTACCTATCAGAAATTTTTTTTACTGGCTCCAGAAATGAAGAAATTGTATAAAAAAAAAAAAAGTGATTTTGGATTTGATAAAATAGTAATAAAAAAAATTGAGAATATTTTTTACATTTTCATAAATTTGTGGAGTATAAGTATAAAAGTGAGATATGGGGTAAATTTTTCGAAAAAGTAATGCCTATCATGAAGCTCATATATGTTAATTGAGACAAACAAGTCGGCCCAAGTCATATCAAGGTAAGACCTAAAGCTCTCGTATGAGGCCTATTATTTTTTAGTTTCCAATTAGGTTCTACAAGTTTTTATTTATTTATTTATTAAAAAACAGTATTTATTCATTTAATCCGGTAAAAATCACATCGGTTAATAATATAATTTAGAATCGATAAAAATCAAAAAAAAATGAACTTATGAACAAATTCACAACTTCCATATTAATAAGATAAAATGACAAAATATCTACAAATGTGACTAAACATACAAATATGACAAAATTAAAATGTCAAAAATACGTATGTCTCTAGATCTGTAACGTTGAAGACACTAAAGTTATTGATTAAATTTGTCCTGAATCAAAGTTGATTTGTCAATTTGAAATTAAATAAACACCTGAAAAACCAAAACGTCACATTAAAACGACGAAATCACAAAGAAGAAAAAAATATATAAAATTCTTTATTTAAATTAAAGAATGAGAAAAATAATTTAGAGAAGTAATTTTAAATAAAAAATTAGTCATAATCCACGTCTTGAATGAAAAAAATAAATAAATAAATAAATAAAAGAAATAGAACAAAAGAGACTACAGGGACGGCTAATATGTTTAAAGGCTGTATATGAATTTCACAGCTACTTTATCCGTACCCAACTGTTCTTCAATCAATTTGAATAAGAACATCATTGCAACATTTTTAGAAATTGGAATCACAAGAATCACACGACTAAAGAGATGAAAATTAACTTAGAAAAAAATAAGTTTGAGAACTTTTTTGAATCAAAATAATTTCAAGAATTTGTCACATGGAAAAACTCTTTAGAACTCATACTGGTTATATGATAAAAGATAGTAAATGAGTACGCGTACATTAGATATTTTATATTTAGAGTTCATGGAGAATTAATAAACTAATTATTTAACTATTTATTAACAACCACCGACTAATTAAATTTTTTTAATTAAAAAATATGATATTCTTAGAAATTACATCAATCAATACAATTCAAAGCCATTGAAATAAAAAAGAACTAACAATTTTTTTTCCAAGTTAGTTTTTAGAATCTTTCATGTCTTTTTGCATTTTTTAGATCTGTGGTTACACTTGAGAGGTAAGCACTTTAAATTCCTTAAATTTATTTAGTGTCATTTAAATTGTGGTATTGACATGGTTTTGTTGTTTTTGGTACTGGAAAGGACATAGAGTTTCCTATTGAACCTAAATTAACTATGGAGTTAATGATGGCTGCTAATTACCTGCATTCTTGGGCATATTGACTTCCCAAACAAAAGATATCTGTGTAATCCTAGGACTCATAGTATCACCAACATGAACAACCTCGTTAAAAAATGAACTTAAATTCCAATTGATATGTCAATTGATCCAACCAAATTATTTTTACATTTTCAATTTATTAAATTAAAGTAATATTTACTATCGACTGTTGGACTTCTATACAAAATCTATTAATCATTTGAAACTTACCATACACCACATGTATAATGGATGATATTATAAAAATGAATAATTAGGTTCACATTAATCTCTTATTGTTCTATGAAGGTTTTGGTGTGTTGATGTGTTGTTAATGTGATGTTAATGTCATTAACTCAAGAACGTGAGTTACCAATTGTTTTTGGCCATGCATGATGGACTTATTGTTATGTTGTTGATGTGCCTAAATATTGGTTGTTTATTATTTAAATATTGGTTGTTTTGTAAGGAGAGGTTGGGAATGCATTTTACTTCTTTGGATCTCATTCAAAAGTGTGTGCGGGGTTTTATCTAGGTTGTGTGGATGGGATTTGATAGTTTAGGGGTTATTTAGTTTGTAAAATTTTTTATTTTTTTATTTTTTATTTTCATCTTTTGAAAACTATTTTTGATTTCAAAATTTTAAGATTTAAAAAATGTGTTTATTTTAACTTTTTATTTTCAAAAAATAAAAATATTGAAATGTACTTTTTTTTTCCAATTTTTAATCAAAATAAAATCATTAGTTAAAACTATAATGACAACTATCACATATATACTAAATAATATTAATTTTTAATGAATTACTTATTCATAAATATAATAAAATAAAATATTATATTCTAAACAAGACAACCTTCATTTAGTGTAAAGTAACAATATTAATAGTTAATAAAACATAAACAAAATTGTGACCTAATGTGTTATACAGCTATTAATTTGAATGTTGAGTTTATTTACTGATTCATTATTGGATTTTAGGAATTTTGTATTTTTATTATTATCGATGTATTACATCTAATAATTTGGATGATTTTTTAATAACGTTTTTTTATGTAAAAAAATATATTTTATTTACTTATTTTTTTTATAGTTGATATTGATTTAGTGAATTTATTTTTATATTTTATTTTAAAAATTATTACGCGTTATCTACTATTAATTTTTCTCTTTTTTTTTTAAATTTTTTATTTAATATTACAAATTATGTCTTTTTATAAAAAATTATTTATTTATAGTAGTAATAACTTAAAAGACCATATAATTAAATAATTATTATTGGATTAATTCTAATAAGAGCCAACATTTTACTTTTGTAAGTTAAAATTTTATCAAAAAGAAAAGGAAAACAACTAGGGTACATAAACCTAACTCAAAAAAAAAATTTAAAATATCTTTAAATCATATATATTTTTTGTCTTTTTAGCGTAAATTATATACTATAGTATTCTTCTGTATATTATTTGTCCTCTGCTCTACCTACAGAGAGCTAAGGTTGGTTGTTAAGTTAATTTTTTTTAAGGGTTTAGGGTTTATTTTATTCTTTTGCATATTATTTGTCCTCCTGATTCGGTTCTTTATTTTAATGTTAAGTGAAATTTGATCTTTTATCTTTTAAAATGTCAACAATTTTATTCTTTTTTTTATAAAAATTCAAAAGATTCATCAAAATTTTCAAACAAAACTCATAAAATTAATTATTATCTTCAATATAATGCAAATATCATCAAATGCATAACTCAAATATTCAAATAAACTCATATTTTTATCTCCGACAACATCAAACTCATCAAATAAAGAATGAAAATATGAGTTTATTTAAAGATTTAAGTTATAGATATGATGAAATTTGCATTATATTGTAGATAATAATTAATTTGATGGATTTTGTTTGAAAGTTTTGATGAGTTTTTGTAAAAAAAAAAAAGGATAACATTGTTGACATTTTAAAATATAAAAGATCAAATTGTCGCTTAAAATTAAAATTAAGGACCAAATCGGGAAGGAAAAAAAAATAATCGATTAAAACGTTAACTGAAATTAAGTTAAGTGACCTGAGTGCTATTTAGCATTTTTTTTTTTAAACTTAATTGCATTTTTGGTTTCTCTATTTTCACCAATTTATGGAATTGGTCATCCTATTTTAAAAGTTGACAGTTTTGGTCCCTCCCTCAAATTTTTGAACTTAAAAATCATGATTTTATATATTTTAAATAACATGTCATACAATTTAATGATATAGAACCATCTAGATACATTAATTCTTTATATATTATTAATTAAATTACAAAAAATTAAAATTTTCCCAATTTAAAAGTTAAGTTTTATTGAGTTTTATTGCAATTTACATGAGTGTTAATAATTTTACATTATCGTATCATATATCACGTTATTTAAAAGATGTCAAATCGTCATTTTTTAATTCAAAAATATGAGAAATAAACAAAAACAATCAACTTTTAAAATAACAAAATCGATTTCGTAAATTAATAAAAAAAAAGACTAAAACTGCAATTAAACTTTTTTTTTCTCTAAATGGACCAACATTTTAAATTGTCTATGACGGACTATAATTTTTTTTACTATTAGATCAAACATAACATACATCTTTTATCATGGTCCTTCCGTACATAATTTTACACTCCACTTCATCATTGTTCTCCACAAATGATGAAGAGATTCTTATCGTTTTTTGTCGATAAAACTAACCTTGATTCTTAGATGTTTTTAAAAAGAAACATTGATTCTTAAATCTTGAGATGAGGATTAAGAGGGACTTTAGCTAGCAAGTGGTTGTGCAACTTTGTAAAATTTTCACATGAAATATACATTTATGCATTCTTCAACATTAAAAAAAAAGGCAGAACCTAGAGGACTTTAACTTCTTTCCAATTAAAAACTATAAATAAATAAAAAAACCTAGTTGTGCCATGACTTTTATCTTTTTATGTTGGTTGTTATTTTTGAAAGCTTTGGACAAATGGATTGGGATAGATATCCAATAGGTATGTAGACGGAAATAGATAAGGGACATGAGGTTGAACTAATATGAGATCTCACAAAGTGAGTGCCATTGTCTCTTGAAAAGATTCAAAAGAAAATGTTTTCAAATTTTTAAACAAACATATTTTCTCCATCATTTTTTATTTTCAATGAAAATGAAAATAGAAATCACTCCAAGTAAACCAGGCCTTAACCATTGACAAAATGTGATTTGGGCCTATGTAAAACATTGAGTCATGTTTATGGAAAAAATTTACCATATACCTCCAGATTTAACCTTTACCCCCACAAATGCAAAACCTTTTTGTCTTGGTATAAATTTTAAAATTTGTAAATAAAAAAAACAAAAAACAAAAAACAATAAACAAAATTTGGTGTGTACTGAAAAACTTGTGAAGAAATTTTCCAGTAAACCGTTACTATATCGGAAAACTTTTTTTATATTTTCAAAAAACTTTTTTTAAGTTTTCCGGTTATATACATTTTTAAGTTTCTTTATAAAAAAATAGTAAATTTGTGGAGGTATAAGTACAAATGTGGGGTATATAGGACAAAATTTTCAAAACAAAGGTACAAATGTGGGGTATAAAGTGAATTTGAGTTGGTAAAATAGTAAAAAAAATCAAAAATATATTTGACATTTTTTAAATTTGTGGGAGTATGGGTACAAATGTGGGGCATAGGATAAAATTTTCAAAACAAAGGGATCGAGAAGGGATGTGGATAGAAGATGTTCCCTTTTTTAGCCTGCTTATTTGGGCTCTATTGGGCCTTAAGTCTTTTCTTAACAATATGAGGTAATTAAAAAAAATGCTTGAAATTTCAGTTTATCTTTTTATTAAATTTTCGTCAGCAAAATCAAAAAGACTTCATCACTTTCAATCATCCGGTAAAAAAATTTAATCTTCAACATTTCAAAATTTGAAATTCAAAAGCACATGAAAAGAAATTTAAAGTCCAAAAATAAGTTTCATATCAACAAAATTTAGAAAATACCATCACATTCTGACCAGCTCTGTCCAAAATATTAATGCATACAAGTTTGAACGACTTTAATTGGTGCATTAAAAATTCAGACCACAAAACTCATTAATTCCCAATTTTAAATTTGAATTAGACCCCTAAAGTCCAAAAATTAAAAAGTAATTACACCCTACCAAATAAATTTTGGTTTAAAACAAAAAAAAATAATTGACTTTTTTTCATACACTTTTATTATATTTCTTTTTCTAAACAAATATTATTTTATACTTCATTTACATTGTTATAACTTATTTCTTTTTTTATGCTACTCTGCATTATTTTAGTTTCTTTCTTTTTCATATCTCAATTTCAACGAATCAGTCAAAAAAAATTTCTAAGTTTCAATAAATATAAATATAAGAAAGAAAAGGTGTTTATCTATATAAAAAAAAATATATATTAAAATGAAAAGATATAAGAAAATATTTGTACCCGCCAAAAAATTAATAAAAAAAAGTAGCTATTTTTTTATTTATTTTTTCTATCTCTTGTTTTTAGATTTTTCTATATAACAAACGCGCAGTGAAAGAAACAAGCTGAACAAAAAAAAAAAAAAAAAAATAAAAAAAAGTAGCTATTTTTTTATTTATTTTTTCTATCTCTTGTTTTTAGATTTTTCTATATAACAAACGCGCAGTGAAAGAAACAAGCTGAACAAAAAAAAAAAAAAAACCAGAAACTGTTACTTTCTTGCAAAGTCGTTCTCATCTGAATATCCAAAAAAAAAAAAACCTTCAAAAGGATCGGTTCAGTGTTAACTTTGTTACATTCTGTTCCTTTTTCCTCGGTTTTTGTTGAAGCTAATTTTTTTTCTCTTTCTTTGAAAGTATAAAACAAAGGTACCTTATTTTGAAAACTATGATATGGGTTTTGTTCATTTTCATAAGAAAATAAGTGGGTTTTATGAAAGATGTGATTTTTGTTGAATTTTGAAAAAAGGGTTTTCAGGGTATACCCTTTTTTATATCTCTGTTGATTTTTCTCGAGCTGGGTTTTTTTTTCGGTTATTTTTTGGGTGGTGTTTGTGAAATTTGCTTCATTATGGTTGCAATGGTTTTTGTACATTTGTGCTGAGGAATCTGTATAAGGTGATGTTTTTTTTCTTTCTTTTTATTTTTCCTGAATATTATGAATATGAATGTATGAAATTATTTGTGTTAAGTTGGCATGAAATGGTGCTGCATAAATCACTTTTTTTTTATGCATATTTTTAAGCACTTACTTCTCTGGTATTAGATTTAAGATGAAAATGACCAAATGTACCTGTTTGTAATGTTCCATTGTTTTTCTTCTTTATTGATTTTCCTCTATGTTGCACCGAAACTACTGATTGAAAGTGTATTCAATGTCTTACTTGTGTCGGTATCTAATGCTGACATGACACTGACACATTTAGTTTTGTTCAATGTTTTTCATTTTCTTAAATTGTTAACTGTGTCAGTATTGTGGTTGGTGTTCGGGTCATGTTTGGTGTCTGTTTTTGATGATTTCTTTTGTATATTATTTGAATTTGAATTTGTTTAATGATAGGTAGTATCTTAATTTAGATTAAATGGACAAGAATCAAATGAGCAATAGTAGTTTCTTATAGTTGTTGCCTTGATAGGCTCTTGTACTTAATTTGAAGAATGGTTGATAAATGTTCATTTGATATCACCTTAAAAATGTAGATATTAAATAATTGATCTCTAAGCTTTTTCTTAATTCTGCTGAAATTTTGAATAGGCCTTTGTATTTGTTATTTTCTTTGCTTTATTTGAAACTAACTTTCTTCTATTGTTTCAGAATTGTTTCCTTGATGACAGATTCATGTGTTGATGTACCAATTATTTGTGAAGTAACAATGTCACATGTTAATGAACTAAGAAGACACTCTTCTGGAAAAATTAATTCTAGAAACAATGAAAAAAAAATTGTTCCTAATTATCTAAGAGCTTCAACTGGCTCATGTCATGATGTTTGCAAATATGGAAGGAAGAATTCTATGGAAGAAAAGAAAATAAGTTCCATACCTAACCGTGCCGAAAGAAAACAGCTTTACATAAGTTCACAAAAGAGCATTGGTGAAAAAAGGAGACAAGAAATTTCATCATGTTCTAAGATGGATGCAAAATCGAAACCGATTTCAAAGAGGGTGGAAGCTTCAACAATATCAAGTTCCAAGAAGGAGAAACCTCTATTGAAATCAACCTCTGAAAGGGTGGAAACTCGTCTAATATCAACTTCTCAGATAACCAAAACTTTGTCGAAAGCCAATTCCAAGAAGACACGAACTTCATTGAAGTTGTCTTCTTTCGAAGATAAAGAAATGAACTTGTTTGAAAAGCATGTGACTTCAAAGAATACGGATTCTTGCAAAGTAGCTTCACCTTTAAAAGCTTCCTTGTCGTCGAAGTCTTCTTGCAAAAGAGTTGAACCTGAGGCCGAGGAAGACTACAATGAGGTTGAGGAAAAGACTTTGTATATCATCACGATAGAAAGTGAAGACCATACATTTCAATCTCAGTCATTGTCATCATCAAAGTTTTCATCTTCGTCGATTTCACAATCTTCGTCCCAAGAAGATCGAGAGGAATATGAATACGAAATAAGAGAATTTGAGGAGGATTCTTGTGTACAAAACAATGAAAAAGAATACAAGGAAAATTTGGATTTGGAAGTTGAGGAGAATATGAAGCCTCACAAGGATGTGAATGTAGATTTTGGAGACAAGGATTGTAAGAATTTAAAGGAAAATTTGATTGAAACTCAAATTGAGAAAACTAGTCCAGTGAGGTTTAAGGGTGATGATGATGAAAATGTTGCTATAAATGATCATGAAAAGGTTGTTTTGAGACACCAAGATGTGAATGGAAAGGAAGATGGAAAAGAATGTTTAAATGATGTGATTGAGGATACAAGTAAATTGGTTGAAACTCAGAAGGTTAATGTGAAAGCTTTGGTTGGTGCATTTGAAACTTTAATTTCTCTCCATGAGAAAAAAAACTTATGGTAACACTTTCTATTTATATTGAGATTAGATATTTTCTAGTCTTTCATTTAGTGTATGTTTGGATTGACAATAATTTGATAGACTTATAGTCTGTCACCGTGGTTTCGATAAAAACTACACTTTGAAGTTTCAACAATATCAAAGTGCTAACCTGGTTTCGTCAAACTCACTTGATTCCAAACATTTACTTGCTTAGTAATAAAGAGATGATATATAGGGTAATATACCAAAGCTTGTGAGAATAGATGTGAGTCTAGATAGATTTGCCTTGTTTGATGAAGATGAGTTAGAGTTGAAAGAGGGATCTTTGTATTCATTCTTCACCACTCATCATGAATTTCATCATTTCATTTACTTTGAGTATACATGAATTATTCTGTATTTGAATTCTTATCTTTTGAATAAAACAATGATGATATGTACAAGTTGTTTTGTGTTTATAGAAATCCTTTCAATTATAACCTTGATGCTCACATGAAAGTGATTTATAATAGAATAGTGATAGAAATGCCTAGAATTTGTAATCGTATTACTATTAACGTTTTATAAATGATTAGATGGTGTATTAATTGTATTTGACTGTGATTTTTTATAATACAAAAAATAACCATTAAAACAATGTTTGACTCATCTATAATGAAGTCCTTACCTTTGAGTATTTAAGTTAATTTCAAAATGTATATATCATTTATTTTATAATTTTTTAATATTAATATTTAATAAGCACTTAGTATTTAACTCAATATTTTAAAATAGTTTTGTAAAGTCGTCTCTCTAAATAAAAATTTTTAAAGGTCTTTTCTTCTTCTTCTATTAGAGATGAATGGTTTAAGATTATATTTTAGTTTAGAAATACTTATTTCAATCTTTTTTTTTCTTTTCTTTTAAATAAATAAGTGGTTTGCAACAAATTTAATTTTTTTTTTTTTTATTACGATATATCAAGTTTGTAACAAATTTAATTTTTCTTTTGTTTTTTTTTAAATGATATATCAAGTTGCTCATTTAAATTATTTTACGTCAGTCAACTCAATAAATTTTACGGTCAGAAGATAAAATATTCCTTAAAATAGTTGACGAAATAATCATTTTGACTTTAAATAATTTAGGTGAATAATTTGATATTCTATATATGCATCCGGCTAACAAGTGTAATTTTAAGCAATCAAAAATAGAAAATTTACCTTAATTTAGATTTTTATTTAGTTGAAAACACTATTTTTAATTTATCTATAATTTAAATTTTTTATATTTAATTTTTTAACAAATGTCATTGAAACACTTGTTAACATTTCACTTCGCATATTTATAATCTCAAATCTACATATACACTGTAAACAAATATCTTACAGATGACATATAGTACACTGTGCTCTTATATATATAATGTTCTCTCTAATTCTCTTAATTGTATGCTTATCCCACACACTTTGCAACCAGAAAAAATATTTTTTTTTATTATGTTAATCTTCATTATTATGATAATTAATTGTTAAAAGTAAGTGTAAAACTATTGTTATATAAAAATAGAAATATAGTAAATTAGTTTTTCAATTAACAATTGATTATTTGTGAAAAAAAATTAATTAACAATTGATTTATATTAATCCGTTTTCAAAATAGGCATCTAAATATAAAATATTTTAAAATATTTTATTTAAAGGTCATCTAAATATTATTGATGCATTATAGAGACTATTTGTTTATTTATTTGTCTTAAAAAAAATGATAAATATCATCAGAATTAACTTACATAATAAAAAAATGTCTTGCATTAAAGAAAATAGTATTGACATCATTATTTGTAATCGATCATTAATTATATTCTAATTTTTTGAAAACATTTTAACGACCATAAAATTGTATAACATAATTTTATTGCCAGTAACATATTATGTTGGATTATTATAATATGTATTTTAAAATTCGAAACCAGGCATACAACTAAAAAAAATCCAAACAGAACACTAATATTTTACCAAATACTATATTGATATTGATTACATGTTCAAAATCTGAGTTAGGAATTTAAAATAGTGTATGAACATATTGTTTTCTTTACATTTACTAATATAAAAGATGATCGTTGATTTTAAAATATCATTCAATCACCTACAATTAATAGTGTACATGTGACATTTATAAGGATCATTAAAAATTTAATCGGCTATTACTACAAAATGCTTATCATTGATATTTATTAAAGTCATATATTTCAAACATCTTATTACTATAATATATGGTAACTTTTGTATCATAAATTAATATGTAATTATAAAATTAAATACAATACTGTAACATAAATTCTTCTAATTTGAAATGGTCAAATTAAACACAATCCTAAAATGGAAATTTTTCTAATTTAACAATTTAATTTTAAGTTTTAAATTTCTTAAGTATCAATTATGGCTATCCGAAACGGTTGTTTTTGGATACACGCATCAAAGTAATATTTAATAGTATTAATTTTTACATTAAACACTAAATACCGAAACATATATAATATTACACTAATTTTATATTTCTTTCGCATCTTAATGCACTCTTAATAGCCTTGCATACACAAATAGGAATAATATATAAACGAAAATAATATGTAAAACATAATTCTGACAATTCAAAGAAAAAAACATAAATCACTGGACAACCACTTTCATTTTCATGTTATTTAATTTTTGATTCTTCGATAATATTGCTTGCTTCTTTACTTCATGTTTACTCTTACCTCTTTCTTTTGTTTCGTTCTTTTCTTGAGGATAACAATTTTAACCCTAATTTAGTATTTTACTTTTAGATATACGACATATACAAAAATATTATATATGGTCTTTGAGATTAAAGTGGAGTTGTAGTTAAAAATAAAAGATAATATATTTATCTATTGCTATCAGTTGCAATAAAAAAAATGAAAGATAATATATTAATATGTACAAAAACATTATTTACTCTTACTATATTGATGCAAATCAAATTTTTTTATGCAACCAAAATATGCTAAATAAATATTTAGACCATAAAGTGAACCAAATAAAAACAACATACAAAAATTATACACAAAATTGTTTAGGGTCCCAAGCATAGAGCCTTCGTTGAATGGATACGAATACAATATCAATACGAGCATGAGATATATGATTTAAAACAACTAAATACATAGATTTTAAAGATATACAAAAAAATATTTATGTTTGTAAAAGGAATGTGTTTCATAAGTATAACATTTAACAAAAATATACAAGAAATGTCTTTCATTGTTTACTACATCATATATATATATAACCTATAAAATTAGGGTAGAAAGATGTTATTTACATGATAACACTTGAAAAAATTCCTTAAAAAAACTAGTTCGAAAAATTATACTCTTTCTAAACTTAAATATAAACAAAAAAAATTAAAATGTATTTGTCCAAATATATTTTACATTTATTTAAATTTAAATTTTGGATGTAGTATATAGTAAAAAATAGGGGTGGGAAATAGGCGGTGTAATAAAAAAAGATATTATCCCGAAATATCTTTGAACGTAGTACCTTGAATAATAATTATGTAGTACAATTAATATTTGTATATTATATATCATATTATTGGTTTTATATATATAGTACTCTCCTTTCAGTTTTATTAAATTTATGTTATTTTTTGACCCGCTAAAATTTTAATAGCATAGACTTTCAATTATGCATGCCACTACAATGACTCCTAAAATCTACATTTTCCACAAATATAATAAAATAGTAAAAATGACACTTTTAAGAGTATTATGGGTTTAATGCGTTTTTAACAAACTAATCATGAATGTAAAATTCTTTTTGTGAATAGATCTTATGTTGCTATTTGGATTTAATGGTTTGTATAATTAATTTGCATTTTATAATCTATTAAATGTTTTATAACCAATTGTAATTGCATTTTATAATCTATTAATTTGCATTTTATAATCTATTAATTTTGGTTGACAATTAAAACAATTAATTGTAATTGATATACATTTCAATTATAATAAATTTATAATATTAATCAATTATCTAAAAGATCAGCATATAGGGACGAAATATTTAAGAGATAAATATTCATTTGATTATTTTGTACTTCTTAAATATCTATATACTTTAAGATTAAATAAGTTTTTTGTCCCTATAAAATTTTACTATTTTTCTTTTAGATCTTAAAAAAAAAAAGGTCAATTTTTAGTCCTTCAAATTTTTGCTTTCATTTTATGTCCTTGATTTTAATTTTCGCTTTTATTTTATGTCCTTGATTTTATGCAAGTTATTGTGTATTCTTTGAATTTTTAATATTTTTTTTCATTAATGTTTAAGACATCATAAGAAAATTCTCTACAAAAATTTAGAATTTTTTTAACAAACACAAAAAATTAAATATGAATTGTTAAGTACAAAAAACTTAAAAATTCATATTTAAATCATCCTTTATTGAAAAATTCTTATTTTTTTGCAAACAAGTTGTTAAACATGTAAACATATACTAAACATTAGTACAAAAAATTATTAAAAAATTCAAAGAATACATAATAGTTAGTTTAAAATTAGAGAAATAAAATAAAAACGAAAAATTTTAAGAGACTAAAATTAGATGAATTTTTTTGTAAAGACTAAAAATAAAATAGTGAGATTTTATAGGAACTAAAAACTTATTTAACCTATACTTTATAAGAAAAAATTATTAAAAAAAAAATTAAATAAATAAACTATTTAACATCTATTTAATTGTGATGTTTCTATGATAAACAAAATAGTGAGATTTTATAGGGGTTATATAATGTTTTTTCTATTTGATAGAACAACAATATAACTTTTTGGTGTTTTTTATAATTTGTTAAATTTTTTTGGGCTCAAATCTATCAATTTTATAGGGTATATATGTGATACAAATTTTTTAAAATTTTAATACTATTTGATACTTAGTTTAGTTCAACCTATAATATATTTGTTTTTTAAATACAAATAAAATATTGACTATATATATATATATATATATATATATATATATATATATATATATATATATATATATACACTATTTATTTGATTATATGTATATTTTTTAAAATTATTAATTTAAGATTAAATTAATAATTATTTGTATACTTATAGCAGAACATTTACGGTGTAATACAATGAGTTATTGTCTAGAATATAACTTGAGCATTAGCATGATTCGAAAAAAGAGATAGTTAATACAAATCTTGACACAAAGTCATGCAAATGTATTAATACACATATTAATCCTTCAAAGAAAAACAAAACAAATATGGAGTACAATCCATGGTTCAAAATAATTCCCTAGAAATTTTAAGCAAACTATAGTGTAAACTGATATGCTTCATTTCTCCAACTCGTGATCTAAGCCTTTTTACCTGTAAAACATTTGAATAACGTTGAATGAGATTACATCTTAGTGGGTCCCAAGGAATGAAACTAAATCAATTAGCGTTCTAATTCAGAGCTATATTTATCTTATGAGTTTCTCTTCCATGTATAATTTTGACTTTTTCTAAATATTCAAGCCATTAGACGTGAGTAATCTAATGACTTAAACTCTATCTAACAAGCATGTCATAAAGACTACATTAGTTTTACTAATGTCCTCTTCTTGTTAGTAACTTTATTTTGGTAAGATTTGACATAATTACGTCTGTAAGTGGTGCCCCACTAACCCTCGCTTCCGTCGTATATAGACGGAGAATTCATCTAGCTAGGATGAATCCTATACTTCTCACCTTAATCAAATATATAAGAATTATATATAACTGTCCACACACACATACACACATATATAAAATCATCTACAAAAAAATATATTAAAGACTACCACACACTCAACCTTGAAAATTATTATGATAACATAAACTATTAAGTCAATTATATCATACTAATTACATAATGTAAAATAAAATTCAAGAGAACATGTTTAAGATATATTTTTCCCCAAACAACCCCAAATTTATGTTATAACAACTCAAAATTGGGTTTAACTACATTGTCAACTGACAGGAACTTATAAGTATCAGAACTGAGTGAATGAGTACTCTTTGAATGAGTACTCTTTGAATAACTACATTGTCAGAACTGACAGGAAAGCTTATGATGTCTACTTTATAGATAAAATTTAATTTAATTTTTATTAATCCCCTAGTTCTTGCAGTTTATCAAAATAAAACACAATGACAGAAAACAAACAGAACAACAACTTTGGTCTAACTTATAACTCATTTTTCGGCATCAATACTCAATCAAACATCACGGATTTTGTACTCAATTTGAAGGTAATTGAGTCTAGTTTCCAGAAAACTAAAAATCATTCAAAACAAAGGTCTATAGAAAACGTTATGACCAAAACATCACACATATGTCCTACGAAATTCAAGTTAATAACATTCCTTCAATGACACTAATTTTCTAACAATTCTTTGCAACAATAATGCTACAAATTATGAGTAAATCGGTAATGAACACATCAAAATAGCATCACAATTTTCAATTTACTCAATTTAATTGGTCACAAAGGTGAAACTCAAGATCTTTAATTTCAAACTCATCAAAAGAGCATAATTTCATGTCATCAAAGAAACTCAATACTACAATAACCTACTCTCAATTTCAGTCATAGAATTTCACATGCATAAATAATTTTAACCATCATTTCAAAATCTCTAAATCCAACCAAGAATAAAATTAAAAAAAAAATTCATTTTCTTCATTTCAAACCCTTAAACCCCAAATCTCTAATCTATGGAACATATTAACTCATACATGCATGAATAGGAAAATAGAAAAAGGAAATCCACCTCTTGACTTCCAAAATAATGAAGAAGATAATGGTACTCTCAAATCTTTCTACCTTGACTTCTTGCAAGAATTGTACTTTTCCTTTCTCTTTTCTTGTTCTGCTAAAGTTTTTGTTGTTGTTTTTATTTTCTTCCTTTCTCCTTCTCTCCTTTCTTCTTCTCTATCTTACCATTTTTTCCTCTCTCTCTCTTTCTCTTTTTGTTTCTACGTTTCCCTCTTCCTCCCTTCTTTCTTTTCTTTTTTTGTTTTATTTTCTTCTCTTTTTCCTATAGTTTATTAATCCCCCATTTTTCTTTCTTTCTTTCTTTATTATTATTATTATTATTATTATTATTATTATTATTATTATTATTATTATTATTATTATTATTATTATTATTATTATTGTTATTATTATTATTATTATTATCATTATTATTATATACTAATAATTAAAACATAAAAGATTACTATAAGTTATTTATGCTAAAGAAGGATGTTACATCCTTCCCCCGTTATATAAATTTTGTCCTCAAAATTTAGCAACTTACCTAATAAAACAAGTGAGGATACTTCTCCAAAACTTAGGACTCAAGTTCCCACGTGGCTGTTAAAACAAACTCTCAAATTAAAGTTTTGATGAAAATAAACAAAGGTTAATTAAGAATGTTAATTATGATTCAAAAATGTTATGTTAATTTAACTTGTGCTTTTGAGTGAATTAATTCAAGATAGGAATCAAGCAAAGCAAAGAAAACAATTAAAAACTGATCAGACAAAGAAACAAGAACATTCTAGATAAAATGGAGAATGATCTCCAGATTCAAGATTGATCGTCACAGCATCTTGACCAATAAATCTCCACTATTTCGATGAAGCTTTTGTCTCTCAATTTTATACTAAGTTCATCCATACATGGCAATGAAAAAATAGGTCTCATCTCAGTCAAATAAGGTTTTCGAATCATTAAGATAAAAGGTCTCAAAACAAGCTAGTTGAAACAGTTTGGAACACCTTCAGCCAAACTGTCAAGAAAGTTCAATCAATCTTGATCTGTACAAAAGACATCAGGAAGACATCCATAATAATCAAACAGAATCTCCAGAAAGATCAAACTACTAAAACCAGATTGATAATCAATTTCCGTTTCTGCAGAATTTCAATTTTGATCTCCTTACTTCTGCAGAAGATTATAATCATTCACCAGACTGTTTTGGACAGATTCAAGGCTCCAGATCGAAGCTGTAACATCAATAATTAAATACGAAGCTTTAAGGATCATTAAACTCAAAGGAAAACTAATTAAAGAAGCCTGTAACAACATCAGTCAAAACAGATTCAAAATGTTCAAAGGCTGAAATATTTTTAATCACATATATTGGTTTTGGTCAAAATTGACAGAGCACTACCAACGGCTCTTTTGACCATTATTAAATGCTCCAAACGCCTATAAAAGAAAGGCCAATGTCCAGGAAAAAGACAAAACTTCAAGTGTTGTCAAAGTCTCATAAATCATTCACATTCACATACTTGAAATTCTCATTTCCACAAAGAAGAATCAGTTCTGAACTTTTATATAATATTGTGTTATTTACTACTGTATTCTTTGTAAGGAATCGAATATCAAAAAAGAGTTGAGACATCTCAGATTCTATCAAAACAATCTTATCAGTTATTGTAAAACTCAAACTATAAGAGTTTAATTATAGTTTGAATAGATTCTCACAAATCCTATCAAGATCGATAGGTGATTAACTTACTTTCTGGGTGGAAAGAAATAGAGCTTATAAAATATCAAGGTTGATCGAAGCTAGGTGCTGTAAAATCAAGAAGGTTCTTTGTTTTGAACACTTAGTGGAAAATCTCACAGTTGTGAGGACTGGACGTAGCCCGAGTTAGGTGAACTAGGATATATCCTTGTGTGGTATTCCTTCTCTTATCTCTTTATTTATTAAGCTTAATTGATTAACTGAGATAAAACATAAACTGAATTTCTATTTTTAAGCTAACCAAGAACGTTCTCCATTTTCTGGTAAAAACCAAGAACGTTCTCTGTTTTCTGTTTTCTTAACCAAAATCATTCTTGAGTTAAATCTTAAGGTTTCTTTAGGAATTTTTAAATAGGTACATTTACAATTCAAACCCCCCTTCCTTATAAATTGACATTGTTACTTCAATTGGCATCAGAGCACGGTCTTTAGAAAGATTAAAAACACCTAACATGTTCTAGGGAAACGATCTCGAAGAAAATATGTCGAAAGCCAAATACATTGTTGAAGGAGGTTCTTCAAACAGACCACCATTCTTTGATGGATCCGATTATTATTTCTGGAAGAATAAGATGCAGCTATTTCTGAAATCTCAAGATACGGGGATGTGGCGCATCATTACAGATGGAGATTTCATACCAAGAGTTGATCAAGATGACTCAACCTCTGCTGTGAAGAAAGAAGCTGACTGGACAACTGATGATAAAACTAAGGTACTCCTAAACTCTAAAGCTCAATTATTCTTATCATGTGCCTTAAGCAGGGAAGAGAATGAAAGAGTATATGAATGCACAACTGCAAAAGAAGTATGAGATACACTGCAAACTCATCATGAAGGAACAAGCCATGTCAAAGAAACAAGAATAAACATTGTCATAAGGAAATTCGAATTGTTCAAAATGCAAGAAGGAGAAACTATTGATGAAATGTAGTCAAGGTTCACAACAATAGTAAATGAAATGCGTTTTCTTAGCAAAGCTTACATAGTTCAAGAAAGAGTAAGAAAAATAATGAGATGTCTTCTAATCATATGGAGACCAATGGTAACAGCTATAAGCCAAGCCAAGAATCTTGAATCACTTCCCCTAGAAGAACTTATTGGAACTTTAAGAGAACATGAAGTACTTCTACAAGAAGACAAACCAATCAAGAAGGGAAAGACAATAGCATTAAAGGCATCTCAAGAAAACATCACAGTACAAATAGAGGAAGAATGAGAAGAAACTGAACAAGAAGATGCTGATGAAATTGCTTTTCTCACCAGAAGAATACAGAGAATGATGAGAAGAATAGATCAAATCAAAAAGGGATTTCAAAACAAAAATCCCAAAACAGAAGTTGACAAAAGCCAAGTCACATGTTTTGGATGTAATAAATTAGGAAATTACAAAGCAGAGTATCCCTTAAACAAGAATCCACCAAGACGATTTCCTTTCAAAAAGAAATCAATGATGGTAACATGGGATGATTCAGAAGAATCAGAAACTAAAGAAAGTGAGGAAGCTAACATATGCTTGATGGCAAAAACAGAAGAAGATGAGGTAATAAATCCTGAATCTTGTTATTTATGTGAACAAATGGGAAAAGAATTTGATAACTTGTTAAATGATTCAAATCTTCTTATTCAAAAATGTAGTTTCTTGAAAGAACAATTTCATAAAGAAAAAGAAAAGAGTCAAGATAGGAATAATGTTCACACAAATATCATTCAAGAATATAAAGAAACACATAAACAAAATTTTGAAAAATGAGAAGATCAAGAACGATCTGCACTAAAAACGGAGAACATTCTTCTTAAAATTGAAAATGAACTTCTTAAAACTGATTTGTTAAATTTCATTAAAGCCACTGAAACTTTCCAGAAAATTATGGGATCTCAAATAGGAATCTTTGATATAGTTGGTCTTGGTTTCAATAAAACTCAAAAAACAAAAATGCATGAGAATTTTTTTGTCCTAGAAAGAAAGGAAGAAATATGTAAAACTAGATGCTCATATTGTAAAAAACTTGGACATCTGGAATCTGCTTGCTATTTTAGAAAAAGAGATGAAAAAATTGAAAGCAAGAATTTGATTAAAAGGGAAGATCGCTCTGCTAAACCAGTGTTAAAAAAACTGCAAAAAGGAGAACATTCTCCACGCTGCTCTCAAAACAGAGAAAGTTCCAAAACGAAAGTTGAACTTTCTCCAAAAAATCTGGGAAAAAGAGAAGGATCTGGAACCACTTCAAAATCTAATTTAAAATCTTTTGAAACCTAGATTATCAAATCAAATCCAAAATCAACAATTAAATGTTCAGTTTGTTTCAAAACCAGTCATGAAAAAACGATGTTCTATCTTAAGAAAAAAGATAATTTCAAAACTAACTCTCTATGACCCAAAACAAAGTGGGTACCTAAGGCTGAGATAACATCTTATGCATGTTGGATTTCCAAATATAAAGATAAAGCCTTGATTCTTGGACAGTGGTTGTTCAAGGCACGTGAAACGTGTAACACCCTAAATTTTATAAGAAACTATTTTATTAGTTAAGTACGATTTTAAATAATTAATTTAATGTTAAAATTATTTTAGAATATATGATGATAAATTTTCTGACTATTTTTCGTTATATAGGTAATTTCTATGATGTGCTAGTTTTATCATAATAGTATTTTAGTGTAATATATATTTTAAAGGAAAAGATTTAGGTAATTTTACGTGTATATGTAGTTTTGATAATTAATATCATACTTCCTTGTGTGTTTGGTTAATATTAAATATGCACTTAATTATATTTAATTATTTCCAAAGATATCTTATTTCAATTATTTATTTTATAAATAATCATCTTGAGATAGTAGTAATATTGTGTTTGATTTTCTTTACTTTTATATACTTATTTTAGAATTGTGATTATATATATATATATATATATATATATATTATTTAGTAATTAATATAAAATATTGTTGTTATATTTATTTATTTTATAATTTTGAATATTCTCTAATGATATATTATTATATCGTGAGTATTTTAAAAAATAAGTATAATTATAGTGATTAATTTGAATATGGGAGTTTGAGTTGTTAATAATATGTATTTTTTTAAAGTCAATTATTTTAATTACTCTAATATATAAGTATTAGTTTCAAAATATTAGTAATTATATTGTGTTAAAAAAAAGTGTTAAAAAAATAACTTGGGTAGTTGTTAGTTTTATTAAAAATAAAAAAATTAAAATTAAAATGTATTTCATGGGTAAAGCCCAAGTAAAACCTAATAAAAGAATAAAACAAAAAGAAAATAGAGAGAAAGAACAAGTTACGCGGCAACGGCTCCCAAGAAGAATTGGAGGAAAAATAGAAGAAAATTGATACCGGCGGGGGATAACTGTCTCAGAAAAATTTCTCTGTTTTCATCGATAGGTAGGGTCTAACAAGCCTTGTGATTCCGGGGAAGTACAACTGAATGAGCCTGATCGTGGCGGTCTGCTGTTGAGCCTTAAGGCAAGATTGTTAGACCTTGGAGGTATTCGGGTGGGGAATTCCTAGGTGACTTGGAGGTAGCACTCCAAATGTCGGGAGCTACCACGCAACACACGTTTACCTCGACTGTCACGTATATGTGTCTCGGGTTGAGTTGAGGGGATCTATGAGGACAGGGCCAATTTGAATTGTCCGTCCACCGGGATGGTGGCATAGTATCAAGTCTCCTAACCAAGTACTTCAGAGTTAGAATGGTACCACATTGTGAAGTAGAGTCTAAGCTCATGCATAGCATTGCATTTTCTTGTGATTGTTTTGTTGTGATTACTATGTATTATGTGTGATAATAATTTATGCGATGATTTGATGTTACAGTGAAGTGTATTGATTTTCTTTGATTTTGACTATATAACGTGATGTTTTTCCTTGAAGAATGTTTGTGTAATGAAACAGTTTATTGATGATTAATTGTGTGTTCATCTTATTTATATTATACGATCAACATGATTTCAAAACTCACCTCCTTCATTGTTTGTGTTTCACTAGCTTGGCCCTGCGTTTGCGAAATCGCAGTTATTACAGGTTAATGAGTATCGAAGTTCAAGTTTGGGAGAAACCCCGCTCTTATAGGTGATACCGAGAATTAAGAGTTGTAATCTGTATTTTACTTATGTTATTATAAATGACTTTTTATATGAAAACTTAGTACGAGTAAGTCTTGGGAATTAAATCAAGAAATCCTAGTTGAATCAAGTTCATTGATATTGTACTATTTTAATTAAAAAAAAACAAAGTTGAATTGTTACATGTGTATTTGGAGAAACGTGATATCCTAAATCAGATATTAAAGTTTTTATTCTCTTTAACAAATTTTCTTTATCCGCTGCAAGTTTTCTTCAAATAATTTAATATATATTATTATAAATGTTATTTTGAAGGTTTAAAACATAATCTCTTAAGCATAAGTCAACTATGTGACAATGGATGTGAAGTTATTTTCAAACCAAAGGTATGTGAAATCAGAAAAACTGAAACTGGAGAAACTTTTTTTTCTGGAAATAGAAAGAAAAATTTATACGTTTTATATCTTGAAGAACTACTTGATGAATCATGTTTTATGTCAATCAATAAAGATAAATGGATATGGCATAAAAGAGCTGGACATATTAGTATGGAAACAATTTCAAAAATCTCAAAGTTAGATCTTGTTAGAGGATTACCCAAACTCAATTTTGATAAAGATAAAATATGTGAAGCATGTGCAAAAGGAAAGCAAGTCAAGAGTAGTTTTCATTCAAAAGATTTTGTAACCACAAACAGAACTCTTGAACTACTTCGCATAGATCTTTTTGGGTCAATCAAAACAACAAGTCTAGGAGAAATGAAATAGGGTTTTGTTATTGTTGATGATTTCTCAAGATTTACTTGGGTGTTATTTTTAAAACAAAAAGAAGATGTTTTTGATGCATTTAAAATATTTTGCAAGAAAGTACAAAATGAAAAAGAATACAACATCATTTCTGTAAGAAGTGATCATGGAGGAGAATTCATAAATGCTTCTTTTAAAACCTTCTTTGATGAACTTGGTATTTCTCATAATCTATCATATGCAAGAACTCCATAACAAAATAGAGTTGTTGAACGGAAAAATACAATATTACAAGAAAATGGCAAGAACAATCTTGGAAGAGTCTAATGCTGAAAGATATTTTTGGGCTGAAGCCGTAAACACGTCTTGTTATATGCTAAACCGTGTATCCATAAGAAAAATCATTAACAAAACCTCATACGGAATCTGGAAAAATAGAAAACCAAACATTTCTTACTTTCATATTTTTGGTTGTTATTGTTATATTTTGAACAACAAAGATATCATTGGAAAATTTGATGCAAAATCCGATAAAGCAATTTTTCTTGGTTTCTCAACTGATTATATATGATATAGAGTATTTAATCTAAGAACTAATGTTGTAGAAATTAGTATGCACATATTATTTGATGAGTTTGATGACTTGGATATAAGTAAAAAGGACGAGGAAGAAGAAACTCAAACTGACTTACATCAGCAAGACAATCTGCAGAAAACAGAGATTGATAAACAATCTTCGTTTCATTCTCCACCAAAAAGCTGGAGAACGATTGAAGATCATCCTCAAACACAAATTATTAGAGACACGACTGATGGGATTAGAACAAGAAAATCATTCAAGAATGATGAAAACAACATGGCAATGATATCCCATATTGAACCAAAATCAATTAAGGAAGCCATAATTGATCAATCTTGGATAGATGCCATGAAGGAAGAACTGTTGTAGTTCTTCCTTCATGGCATCTATCCAAGATTGATCAATTATGGACACTGATACCTGATCCACTAGATCAAACAATCATTGGTACACGATGGGTTTTCATAAATAAGCTAGATGAAGAAGGTAAGATTATCAGGAACAAAGCGAGACTGGTTGCTCAAGGATACAATCAACAAGAAGGTATAGATTACGATGAAACTTTTGTTCCGGTTGCAAGGTTAGAAGCTATTCGTATACTTCTTGCATATGCATCTCATAAGCTTATTAAATTGTTTCAAATGGATGTTAAAAGTACATTTTTGAATGAATTTTTAAATAAACAAGTTTATGTGAAACAGCCTCCAGGATTTGAAAATCAATCAAAACCGAATCATGTTTTCAAACTTACCAAAGCTTTATATGGTTTAAAACAAGCACCAAGAGCTTGTTATGAATGGTTAAGTTCATTCTTAATCAAAAATGGATTTTCAAGAGGAAAACTGATACCACATTATTTAAGAAAACATAGAAGAATGATTTACTTATTGTTCAAGTATATGTTGATGATATCATTTTCGGATCAACAAATGAAAAATTGTGTGAAGGATTTTCACAACTTATGCAAAGTGAATTTGAAATGAGCATGATAGGAGAGTTAATGTATTTTCTTGGATTACAAATTAAACAATATGAAAATGGTATCTTCATTTGTCAAGAAAAATACATTAAAGTACAGTTGGTCAAATACAAAATGAATGAATCAAAGATCATGTCTACTCCCATGCATTCATCATCTTCTTTAGAGAAAGACGAAAATGGTAAATTTGTTTCTGAAAAAGAATATCGAGGAATGATTGGCTCTTTGCTTTACTTAACTTCTAGTAGACCTGATATAGTATTTGCAGTGGGATTATGCGCTCGATTTCAATCAGGACCAAAAGAAACTCATTTAACAGCAGTAAAACGAATCTTTAGATATCTTGTTGGAACAACTAACCTTGGTCTTTGGTATAGAAAAGGTTCACATTTTGATCTTATAGCATATTGTGATGCTGATTATGCTGGAGATAAAATCGAAAGAAAAAGCACAAGTGGAACATGTCAGTTCTTAGGAGAAGCATTGATAAGCTGATCTTGGAGAAAACAAAACACAATAGCTTTATCAACCACTGAAGCTGAATATGTCTCAACAGCAAATTGCTGCTCACAAGTGCTTTGTATTAAAAATCAACTCGAAGACTACCCAGTAAGCTGATCTAAGCTAGGTGCTGTAAAACCAAGAAGGTTTTTTGTTTTGAACACTTAGTGGAAAATCTCACAGTTGTGAGGACTGGACGTAGCCCGAGTTGGGTGAACCAGGATATATTCTTGTGTGATATTCCTTCTCTTATCTCTTTATTCATTAAGCTTAATTGATTAACTGAGATTAAACATAAACTGAATTTCTGTTTTTAAGCTAACCAAGAACGTTATCTGTTTTCTTGTAAAAACAAAAAATGTTCTCCGTTTTCTGTTTTGTTAACCAAAATCATTCTTGAGCTAAATTTTAAGGTTTCTTCAGGAATTTTTAAATACATTTACAATTCAAATCCCCCTTCCTTGTAAATCGACATTGTTACTTCAGTGGCATCTTCGAGCGACATACCTTCCCAAACAGCCTTCACCAATGAAATTGCCTTTTTTCTTAATGTATCAAGCTGCGGTCCACAATTCGACTTGGTACCGGTTTAAAAGTAAAGTTTGGTTTCAATTGGCTTGAATCATAGTGTAAAGTTTGCGACGGGTCATTAATGTACTTTTTGAGCTGAGACACGTGGAAGACATCGTGTAATCCAGACAAAGAAGGAGGTAAAGCTAATTGGTATGCCACTGGACCTGCACGACGAAGGATTTGGTAAGGACCTATGAAACGAGGACTCAATTTCTTTACTCTTACAGATCTTCCAATACCTGTAGTGGGAGTGACTTTAAGAAAAATGTGACCACCTTCTTCAAATTCTAGAGACCTTCGTCTGTTGTCAGCATAACTCTTTTGTCGACTTTGGGCTATTTTCATTTTATCTTTTATCAATCTAAATTTTTCTGTGGTTTCCCTAATGACATCTGGTCCTAAGATTCCTTTATCTCCAACCTTTGACCAACACAAAGGGGTCGTACACTTACGTCAATACAAGACTTCGTAAGGTGCCATACCTATACTTGAATGGTAATTGTTATTGTAGGAAAACTCCACTAAAGGAAATGTGTATCCCAATTTCCCTCATCTTCTAAGATACAAGCTCTAAGCATATATTCTAATGTTTGAATGGATCTATCAGTTTTGTAACGCCCCAAATTTTTGATACGAATATTACTGAAAAATATTTATTTTCTTTTAGAAACAACTAATTAATTTTTTTTTCTCATTAAAAGAACGTAATGTAATTTACTAAAATATTATTTATTTATTCATTTACAAAATTAATATTCCAATTATTAGATCAATATTCATTTATGGTCCAAAATAAAATAAATTCTCTTTAAGTGAAATTCAAAAGAAACAATGTTGACTGAAATTAATGACATTCAATTTTTTTTTAGCTAATGAAACATCACGTCTGCATTTCTATTAAACGTTAATGATGAAGAGTAAATAACTTTACAATGTGCCGCAAAAATTTAGTAATACAAAATATTATTTTTATGTAAAATATAATTTTCCCACGTGCGCGCACCAATCAAACGTCATTCATGCAACTCTTTGAAATCATTAGTACCTAAATGTTGGTGTAAGGGGTCAGTTCATCCCACAACAAAATTAAACCAAATAATAAATTAACAACCATAAAATATGAATATAAAATCTTTTCATAATAAAAGATTTTTAAAAAATTGATTCTTTAATAGTTCTTAAAGATGTATCAAAAGTCATAGAATGTATCTAAATAAATCAAGTAGCAACCGTATAGCAAATAATTAGATCAAAATAAAATAACATAAAAATGTATGCAAGTCATGCATGCTCCTAAACATATATGATCCGGATATAACCAGCCACACAGGCGTCCACACAGAAGTCACCCATACCAATGGGAAAAATTAAACCAGCCACACAGGCGTCCACAAAGATGCATATGATATGTCATGAAATGATAATGAAAAATTAAACCAGCCACACAGGCGTCCACAAAGATGCATATAATATGTCATGAAATGATAATGAAGCTCAAAGATACATATCACCACCCAATTAGATAATCGCATAAATCACAAGCCACTTAGGCAACCACAAAGATAACAATATTTAAAATCCAATTCACCAGCCACTTAGGCAACCACAAAGATAACAATATTTAAAATACAAATCATCAGCCACTTAGGCAACCAATATTTAAAATCCAATTCACCAGCCACTTAGGCAACCACAAAGATAACAATATTTAAAATACAAATCACCAGCCACTTAGGCAACCACAAAGATAATATTTAGAACACAAATCACTAGCCACTTAGGCAACCACAAAGATAACAATATTTAAAATGCAAATCACCAACCACTTTGGCAACCACAAAGATAAAAATATTTAAAATACAAACCACCAACCAAACCACTTAGACAACCACATAGATAGAATATTCAAAACACAAATCACAAGCCACTTATGCAACCACAAAAATAATATTATTTAAAACACAAATCAAGGTTTGCCGCTAAACACATCACAAAAATCAACTTAATCATGTTATCATAATTAAAATTAAAACTTTACACCAATTCCCCCAAGACTCATATAGATTTCTTAAAAATCAAAACTTTGAAATGAAATAGCACAAAAATCGAAACTTTAAATTAAAGACATCCTAAAAAATATTACTCATGAGATCATAATAAAAATCATAGCTTTATAATTAAGTACACATAAACAACACACAAATAATAACTTTACATCAAATATATGACATCAAACATATTACTCATGTTATAATAATAAAAATCGAAATTTATAATTAAGTTTATCAAAGCAAACATATTACTCATAAAAATAAAATATTATAGTTAAATTCTTTAAGGCAATTAAAAATCAATATTTTTCTTTTAAGACAACAAGTTTTATATCAATATCTTACAAACTATTAATTTAATATCTAGCCTAACATTGCATGGGGAAAAGCCCTTACCTTAGGCGCTTTCTTTCTTAACACCTCTAAATTTGCACGAGAAATAGCTCATGGGGCAGTAATGAATTCAACACCGATAGATATTGGAATTTACGACTCATAAAATTATTTTGAGAGTGTATGAAGGACAAATAGGTGTGACAACAAGATGCCTAATGGAAATGTATGAACATATAAGCTATTTACGTTGCACTGTTACCATTGATTTCTTGTCTAAAATTGAAGTGCACTTAATTCCAACAGTATACTACCAATAATTACTATTTCTTTACTTTTATTAGGTTGTTACAAAGCCAATTGAAATCATGTGTATTTATATGTATGAGTTAATTTGGATTAACTAATAGAGTTCGCCATATATTGAAGGGTGTCACACACTAATTTTAATTAAATAAATAAATTAGAGATTGTCACATCACCCTTTTAATTTTTTTATCTAATAGTTACGAAACCAAAAATTTCATAAAATTATTTTTGTAGACAATTATAATAAAATTATAATTTTAGTTTAAAAGAGATGAATGCATGAGATACAAAAATGACAATAGTCTTTTTGTGTCCTCTCTTAATTGCACAAAAACTTATAATTAAATTTACAATCTTCCTTTAAAAAATAAATTAAAGGTGTTTAAAATGAATTAATGCACATTATGCCAAGAAAACACCATGAATTGTCATAAAATCTTGTCATAAATGAGAGTAAAAGAATGAGTCAAGTCACTAATTTTTGTTTTTATAGGATGGACCAAAAATATTTTCAAAACACTGATACATAAAGGTTCGTTTCACTAACTCTATAATATCTCCTAAAATAAATACTTATTTGGTTGCAAATAAAACTAACAAACAATATAACTTATATAAATTCTAATTTAATTAAATAATTCAACTAATATTTTATCAACTAAAATAAATCAAGCAAGACAAGAATACCACTCATACATAACAAAACAAAAAAAAAACATATTTAACACATCAATTTCATGATTATCGAAACTAATCAAATAAAAATGTTCATTTATGAAATAATGACATCATAAATAGTCCCCATGTAATTGTCACGTCAAAACAATTAAATAAAAATGAAGATTATAATTATTTAGGTAGAATAGAGTGTGATAAAATTTAATTTAATTTATTTACACATAGAATAATTATTAATTTAATAATAGCAATTACTAAAAGATACACATATAATATATATGAAAATTTTGGGGTGTTACAAGTTTGACCATCGGTTTTAGGGTGGTAAGCGGTACTAAGATTCAAACAAGTTCCAAAAGCTCTATGGAATGCTTTCCAAAATTGTGATGTAAACTTAGGATATCTGTCTGACACAATGTTGGTTGGCACTCCATGCAACCTTACTATCTCCTTAATAAATATCGTAGCCAACTTGAGGTTATTGAAGGTAGTTTTCACTGGAATAAAGTGGGTCGACTTAGTTAATCGATCCATTATGACCCATATAGAATCGTACTCTGCTTGGATACGAGGTAACCCTATTACAAAGTCCATGGATATCTCATCCCATTTCCACTCTAGAATCTCTAACGGCTGAAGTAAACCTTCGGGTCTTTGGTGTTCATTTTGAACTGTTTGACATACTAAGCATTGTGCAACATACGTTGCTATGTCACTTTTCATCCCATGCCACCAATAGTTCTTCTTAAGGTCTTGATACATCTTGGTGCCACCTGAGTGAATTGATAACACACTTTTATGGGCTTCTTCTAAAATCATTCTTCTCAAGTTTTCAACATTAGGTACACCAATTCTTCCTCTAAGTATGATTATCCCATATGAAGTGATGGAAAAGTTTGGTTGAGTTATCTTGGATTGTAACTCTTTATCATACTCTTGAGCTTCCATAATCCTATCACGAAGATCAGAAGAGATTTCTAAAGAGCATAATAGGATTCCTTCATCTAATGGTATCATGTTTAGGTTAAGGTTTCTAAAGTCTTCTAATAAGCTAATCTCATTAACCATCATGTAGGCTATATGGAGTGATTTTCGACTTAAGGCATCAACGACCATATTTGCTTTACCTGGATGATACTTTAACTCAAAATCATATTCTTTCAAAGACTCCATCCACCTCGTCTGCCTCATGTTCCATTCCTTTTGGTCAAACAAGTATTTCAAGCTCTTATGGTCACTAAAAGCTTCAAATTTAGCTCTATATAAACAATGTCTCCATATCTTTAAGGCAAATACTACGGCTGCTAACTCAAGGTCATGGGTAGGGTAGTTTTCCTCATGGGGTCTTAGTTGTCTAGAGGCATAAGCTACAATTTTACGGTTCTGCATTAACACACATCCTAATCCTTTTAAGAATGCATCACAATATACTTCAAACCCTAAGGTCGAATCGGGAATCACAAGGATAGGTGCAATGGTTAAGCGAGTTTTCAACTCTTGAAAACTCTTATCACAATCTTCATCCCATACAAAAGGGTTATCCTTTCGAGTGAGACGGGTTAAAGGTAAGGCTATTTGGGAAAGTTTCCTAATAAACCTACGATAATAACCGACCATCCCCATGAAGCTTCTAACTTCCGTAACATTCTTAGGTTGAGTCCAATTCAAAACCGTTTCGACCTTAGAAGGGTCAACAGTTACACCTCCTTAAGAAATCACATGACCGAGGAACTTTACTTCACTTAACCAAAACTCACACTTGCTTAATTTCGCGAACAATTTCTTATCTTTGATGATCTACAACACTATCTTGAGGTGTAATTCATGTTCTTCAAAATTTTGAGAATAAATGAGGATATGATCAATAAAGATTACTACAAACTTATCCAAATAAGGTCTGAAGATGCGGTTCATATAATCCATGAATACGGACAGAGCATTGGTTACACCAAATGGCATAACTAAAAATTCATAGTGTCTATATCGTGTTCTAAAAGCTTCCTTTTGAACATCTTCAGACTTTATTCGAATTTGATAGTATCCTGATCTAAGGTCGATCTTTGAAAAGACGGTGGCTCCTCCAAGTTGGTCTAACAAGTCATCTATCCTAGGGATAGGGTACTTGTTCTTAATGGTTACTTTGTTGAGTTACCTATAATTTATGCAAAGTCTCATTCCTCCATCTTTCTTCTTAACTAACAAAACTGGAGCACCCTATGGAGAGGCACTCGACCTTACAAAATCCTTAATTAAGAGATCCTCTAATTGAGCTTTTAGTTCTTTTAACTCTAGATGTGACATCCTATAAGGAGTAATGGAAATTGGATTAGCACCAGGAACAAGGTCTATGGAGAACTCTATCTCCCTCTCTGGAGGTAGGCATATTACATCTTCTGGGAAGACGTCTAAAAATTCGTTCACAACTGGAATTGTAGTGACATCAAGTTTAGGTCCCAAATTTGAAGATGATGTTAGTAGAAAACCTTGACCCCCACTACATAGGCATTGTAAGAGGTTATACACACTAGGAAGTAGAATGGAATCCGTTTCATTTCTACTTAATATAGCAGGACGAAAAATACAAAATATTTTCTTCACAATCTACAAGTACACGATTAGCTGAAAGCCAATCCATTCCTAAGATGGCATCCATTCCTTTCAAAGGTAGACAAAACATAAGATTTTTTGACACTACTCTTAGCCGCCGTGGAGACAACCATGGGAATTGTAATTTCAGTTAATTTGAGACCTAAGCGTAACGCACACTTAGTGGATATAAAGGAATGAGAAGCACCTATGTCAAACAATACTTTTAAAGGTTCATTATTTAGAAACACTCACCGGTAATCAAGTCATTGTTTCCCTTAGCTTTCTTAGCATTAAAAGTGTAGACTCTTCCAATGGGTGGACCATTTGAGTTGGTTAGCCCCTTCATTTTCCTTTGTGGACAATCTTGACTCATGTGTCTTGGTATCTTACACCAAAAGCATACGTTCTTAACATACAAGCATTCTCTTGAATGTGATCTTCCACATTTAGGACATTCCCTTGGCCCCCTCGCTTGAGGTACAACTGAGTTTTTGGGTTGTTTTCATTATTAGGGGACGTCTTAACCTTCAATTGTTGATTACTCTTTGGCGCATCCCTCCTTTGTTGCCACTTAAGTTGTTTGTTCTCCTTTAAACTCTGTAGACTTTCTTCTACAATGTAACTTTTATGAACCAAAGTGGCATAAAAAGTTATCTCTAGTTGGGCCAAATTACTTTTAATCTCTGGATTCAAACCCCACTCGAACTAATTTATCTTCCATCGATCATTTGGGGAGTACTCTGCTTGGGCACAAAATCTTGCTAGTTCCTCGAACTTTGCCACATAATCAGCAATTGACATGTCTCCTTGTCGAAGGTGTGTAAATTCAAATTCCTTTTTCTTATACTCATGGGAATATATTTATCTAGAAATACAATACAAAAATTCTCCCAGTTCATCGGTGTACCCGCACTTATCATGTATGTCTTTGCACCCTTCCACCAGTTCTCAGCTTCTCCTTGTAGCATATGAGTAGCAAAAGCTACTTTATCTTCTTCAGTACATCGCACCACAAGAAATTTTTTAGTCATTTCATCCAACCATGATTGAGCTTCCAATGGCATCGGGCTCCCTAGGAAAGATGGGGGTTTCAACTTGTGAAAGTCATAAAATAATTTGTTTGAGGCATCTGGTGAAGGTGGTGGCGGTGGTTGAGCAGGTCCGACAGATTGCGCAAGATGATTCATTATGCTAATTGTAATAGCTTGTTGTTGTTGCATCATAAGTTGTTGTTGTTGCATCATTTGCATAATTTTTTCCCAACGTTCATCATTATTCCATCCTCTACGAAGCCTACCTGGTGGTCTTGGATTTGGTTCCATATTGTTCTGCATATCAAACACAAATATTAAGTTGATCAGACTTAATATTTCATGAATTGATAATTAGAAAATATATAGTCTCAAAACAAGAACAACAACTAATTTTTAACTACCCACAGTACGGTCGGTTCGACCGGCTCTGATACAAAAAATGTAATACCATAAGTTAATTGTCTAGAATATAACTTAAGCATTAGCATAATTCGACAAAAGAGATAGTTAATACAAATCTTGATACAAAGTCATGCAAATGCATTAATACACATATTAATCCTTCAAAGAAAAAAAAAAAACAAATATGGAGTACATAATACATCCATGATTCAAAATAATTCCCTAGAAATTTTAAGCAAACTATAGTGTAAACTGATATGCTTTATTTCTCCAACTCGTGATCTAAGCCTTTTTACTTGTAAACCATTTGAATAAAGTTGAATGAGATTACATCTTAGTGGGTCCCAAGGAATGAAACTAAATCAATTAACATTATAATTCAGAGCTATATTTATCTTTTGAGTTTCTCTTCCATGTATAGTTTTGACTTTTTCTAAATATTCAAGTCATTAGACGTGAGTAATCTAATGACTTAAACTCTACCTAACAAGCATGTCATAAAGACTACATTAGTTTTACTAATGCCCTCTTCTTGTTAGTAACTTTATTTTGGTAAGATTGAACATAATTACATTCGTAAGTGGTGCGCCACTTACCCTTGCTTACCCCTCGCTTCTGTCGTATATAGACGGAGAATTCATTTAGCTAGGATGAATCCTATACTTCTCACCTTAATCAAATATATAGTAATTATATATAACAATCCACACACACATACACACATATGTAACATCATCTATAAAAAAATATATTAAAACTACCACACATTCAACCTTGAAAATTATTATGATAACATAAACTATTAAGTCAATTATATCATACTAATCACATAATGTAAAATAAAGTTCAAGAGAACATGTTTAAGATATATTTTTCCCAAAACAGCCCCAAATTTATGTTATAACAACTCAAAACTGGGTTTAACTACATAGTCAACTGATATGAACTTATAAGTATCAGAATTGAGTGAATGAGTACTCTTTGGGAAGCTTATGATGTCTACTTTATAGATAAAATTTAATTTAATTTTTATTAAGCCCCTAATTCTTGCAGTTTATCAAAACAAAACATAAGCCTCTAATTCTTGCAGTTTATCAAAATAAAACACAATGACAGAAAACAAACAGAACAACAACTCTGGTCTAACTTGTAACTCATTTTTCAACATCAATACTTAATCAAACATCACGAATTTTGTACTCAATTTGAAGGTAATTGAGTCTAGTTTCCAGAAAACTAAAAATCATTCAAAACAAAGGTCTATAGAAAGCGTTATGACCAAAACATCACACATATATCTTACGAAATTCAAGTTAATAACATTCTGTAAGACCCATGATTTTAAAGTATACATTATGTATTTTTGGGTATTTTGGATTTTGGCTCGGAGGCTTTTTGGCCAAAGTTAATATTATTTTGGAGTTTATATGAGCAAAAAGATATTTTGATGCCGTTTAGAATTACTCGTCATTAAATAAATTAAATTAAGTGCGGTGAATCCTTTATGGAGAATTTAATGCGTTACGGGTGAAATGATAATTTAACAAATATCTAGATATTTGTTTGAGATATTTGTTAAGTTATAATTAATATATATATATATATATGTATATATGTTTGTTTGGAGAGAATAGAAAGAAAGGAAATTAGAAGGAAGGAAAAAGAAAAGAAAAGGATATAAAAAGGAAAGAAGGAAAAAGAAAGGAAAGAAAGAGAAAGGAAAGAAAAAAGGAAAATTCCATCTTCTTCCTCTGTTAACGCGCGACCAAAATCCCTCCATCCTCCATTTTCGTTTTTCTTGGCTTCCTTTCTTCAAGAATAGAAACCCAAGGTTGGGTGGGTGATAGAACAAGGATTTCTCAACTCCACTCTTCCTCTTTGATTCGAAAACGAAGAAAAACGGTATTAGGGATTCAAACACAAACCTCCCCGTTTCACCTAGATCTAAACGTCGTTTCAAGAAGTGATAGAAGGGAAGGTTGCTCACCTCGGTGCTACGGTGCTAGTGGACCAATTTTGGAAACGCACGTTAAAGCTAACGTTAAGGTAAGGGCTCCTTTCAAACTTTTAGTTTGCATTTAGGGCCTTATCTGTGGTTGTGTGGAAACGAATTTTGTTAGGATTGGAGTATTGTTTTTGGGAAAATGAATTTAAAGCTCATTTATGTATAATTTTGAGTAAAGG
>NC_021162.2:4210249-4222185 GCF_000331145.2 Cicer arietinum
TTAATGTTGTTTTGAAAATCGTTTAAGTTAAATGAGTATTAAGAATGGGGAATCTCTTAATTTCTCGTTTACTTAATGTTTGTTTTGAAAGTCGTTTAAGTTAAATGAGTATTAAGAATGGGGAATCTCTTAATTTCTCGTTTACTTAATGTTTGTTTTGAAAGTCGTTTAAGTTAAATGAGTATTAAGAATGGGGAATCTCTTAATTTCTCGTTTACTTAATGTTTGTTTTGAAAGTCGTTTAAGTTAAATGAGTATTAAGAATGGGGAATCTCTTAATGACTTATTTACTTAATGTTGTTTTGAAAATCGTTTAAGTTAAATAAGTATTAAGAATGGGGAATCTCTTAATGACTTATTTACTTAATGTTGTTTTGAAAATCGTTTAAGTTAAATAAGTATTAAGAATGGGGAATCTCTTAATGACTTATTTACTTAATGTTGTTTTGAAAATCGTTTAAGTTAAATAAGTATTAAGAATGGGGAATCTCTTAATTTCTCGTTTACTTAATGTTTGTTTTGAAAGTCGTTTAAGTTAAATGAGTATTAAGAATGGGGAATCTCTTAATTTCTCGTTTACTTAATGTTTGTTTTGAAAGTCGTTTAAGTTAAATGAGTATTAAGAATGGGGAATCTCTTAATGTCTCGTTTACTTATGTGTGTTTTGGTAAATCGTGCTGACCCGCGATAGGTGGCACCTTGGTAAACGGTACGGGCCCGCGATAGGCAGTATGTTTACGATTTACGTTTGATAAGCTGTGCTGACCCGTGATAGGTGGCACCTCGGTAAACAGTACTGACCCGTGATAGGTGGTACGTTTACGACTTACGTTCCTTGGTGAATTGTGTTTGCCTGTGAGGGAATGCACAGGTGTTTGTCCGTGAGAGACTACGCCCTGGTGAATTGTGTTTGTCTGTGAGAGACTGCACATGGGTTTGTCCGTGAGAGACTACGCCCTGGTTTAAGTTAAATGAGAATTAAGAATGGGGAATCTCTTAATGTCTTGTTTACTTATGTGTGTTTTGGTAAATCGTGTTGACCCGCGATAGGGGCACCTTGGTAAACGGTACGGGCCCGTGATAGGCAGTACGTTTACGATTTACGTTGGGTAAGTTGTGCTGACCCGGGATAGGTGGCACCTCGGTAAACAGTACGGACCCGTGATAGGTAGTACGTTTACGACTTACGTTTCTTGGTAAATTGTGTTTGTCCGTGAGTGACTGCACAGGTGTTTGTCCGTGAGAGACTACACCCTGTTAAATTGTGAATTGTTGGTTCATTTTGTCTGTGTAGTATTGTGTTATAAGTGTTAAGTGTATGTTTTGGAATTTGGTGATAACATGTTTGATTGCAATACCATTTCGAAACCCATGATGTTGTAGTAATTGTGTTATAAGTGTTAAGTGTTATGTTTTGGAATTTGGTGATAGCATGTTTGATTGCAATACCATTTCGAAACCCATGATTTTGTAGTAATTGTGTTATAAATGTTAAGTGTTATGTTTTGGAATTTGGTGATAGCATGTTTGATTGCAATACATTTCGAAACCCATGATGTTGTAGTAATTGTGTTATAAGTGTTAAGTGTTATGTTTTGGAATTTGGTGATAGCATGTTTGATTGCAATACTATTTCGAAACTCATGATGTTGTAGCGATTGCGTTATCATTGCTAAGTGTTAAGATGTGGGATTGTGTATGAATGATATTGAGTTAGTTTATGTGTTTTTGGAAGAATATGCAGGGAAATCGATTTCCCAATCGATTGGATGAGTTACAGGGACTTCCCTAATGTGACATAATCGATTTGCCAATCGATTTTATAATATGTTTTTCAAAACCAATTAAGAAAATCGATTTGGAAATCGATTTGGCCATGCAGGAATTCAGCAAAAATCGATTTGGAAATCGATTGGCATTAAGTCAGGGGCTGAGATATGCTGTCAATTGATTGCCCAATCGATTGAATTAAGCCCAGAATTCAAATTTCACTAAAAACCTTCAGGAAATCGATTGCCCAATCGATTGGCTTAGTAGAAATTCTTATTTTGAGTTAGATAACAGATTGCTCATCGATTTATCAAGGTCTTGGTTAGTTATGTATTACTTGATGGATTGAGAACCTTATTTTGATTTCATTTTTATTTGGCAAGTGTTATATGAACTTTTAGCATGTGGAAAACCATTTTAAGGTGCATGATAAGTTGAAAGGTTATTTTGTGCATGTAAAAACTTGAATGTTATGTGTTACTTGTTAATTTCGGTTGGTGACCCTTTACAACTATTGTGGAAATCTGGGCTTTGCCCTCAGATGAGAGCCAGTACGATCCCACCGGTTCGTACCCTACGGATGAGAATGCTTGACTGGAGCTATGTAGGAGGATCTCACGGGGCGCGTGGAGATCACTCAGGGTGTATAGTTTTTTGGTAGGATGATCATATTAGGTTGATGTATAGGGACTAGACATCCTTCTTTTTGGGTTGCATTATTTTAATTTGGAAAACTGTACCTATACTAATATGGTCTGTTTGACATGTTATTTATGATGGGGTCTATGTACCACCTTTTGAAGTGTAAATACTTTGGATTCGTATTTTTGAGAAACTTTTCCGCTGCTTGTAATTTATAATGACTCAATTATTTATCCAAAGGTATTTCCTTATTTGTTTTACTTTGTTTTATTTTAATTCCTTTTGAAAAAAAAAAATACACCCTCGCTTTGAAAAACGGGGTGTTACACATTCCTTCAATCACACTAATTTCCTAACAATTTTTTGCAACAATAATGTTACAAATTATGAGTAAATCAATAATGAACACGTCAAAACAACATCACAATTTTCGATTTACTCAATTTAATTGGTTACAATGGTGAAACTCAAGATCTTTAATTTCAAACCCATCAAAAGATCATAATTTCATGTCATCAAGAAAACTCAATACTACAATAATCTACTCTCAATTTCAGTCATAGAAATTCACATGCATAAATAATTTTAACCATCATTTCAAAATCCCTAAATCCAACCAAAAATAAAATTAAAAAAAAAATCATTTTCTTCATTTCAAACCCGTAAACCCCAAATCTCTAATCTTTTTCTTCTTCTTCTTCTTCTTCTTCTTCTTCTTCTTCTTCTTCTTCTTCTTCTTCTTCTTCTTCTTCTTCTTCTTCTTCTTCTTCTTCTTCTTCTTCTTCTTCTTCTTCTTCTTCTTCTTCTTCTTCTTCTTCTTCTTCTTCTTCTTCTTCTTCTTCTTCTTCTTCTTCTTCTTCTTCTTCTTCTTCTTCTTCTTCTTCTTCTTCTTCTTCTTCTTCTTCTTCTTCTTCTTCTTCTTCTTCTTCTTCTTCTTCTTCTTCTTCTTCTTCTTCTTCTTCTTCTTCTTCTTCTTCTTCTTCTTCTTCTTCTTCTTCTTCTTCTTCTTCTTCTTCTTCTTCTTCTTCTTCTTCTTCTTCTTCTTCTTCTTCTTCTTCTTCTTCTTCTTCTTCTTCTTCTTCTTCTTCTTCTTCTTCTTCTTCTTCTTCTTCTTCTTCTTCTTCTTCTTCTTCTTCTTCTTCTTCTTCTTCTTCTTCTTCTTCTTCTTCTTCTTCTTCTTCTTCTTCTTCTTCTTCTTCTTCTTCTTCTTCTTCTTCTTCTTCTTCTTCTTCTTCTTCTTCTTCTTCTTCTTCTTCTTCTTCTTCTTCTTCTTCTTCTTCTTCTTCTTCTTCTTCTTCTTCTTCTTCTTCTTCTTCTTCTTCTTCTTCTTCTTCTTCTTCTTCTTCTTCTTCTTCTTCTTCTTCTTCTTCTTCTTCTTCTTCTTCTTCTTCTTCTTCTTCTTCTTCTTCTTCTTCTTCTTCTTCTTCTTCTTCTTCTTCTTCTTCTTCTTCTTCTTCTTCTTCTTCTTCTTCTTCTTCTTCTTCTTCTTCTTCTTCTTCTTCTTCTTCTTCTTCTTCTTCTTCTTCTTCTTCTTCTTCTTCTTCTTCTTCTTCTTCTTCTTCTTCTTCTTCTTCTTCTTCTTCTTCTTCTTCTTCTTGTTATTATTATTATTATTATTATTATTATTAAAACATAAAAGATTACTATAAGGTATTTATGCTAAAGAGGATGTTACTTACGACATTTATTTTTTGTTATAATTCAATTATTTAATTTTTAATGAATAATTATCAATATATTGACTTCAATTCTAAATAAAATATTTCTATGACATTAATTTATGTAATATTATAATAACATTTATATCTCTAATAAAATTTATTTTAATTAATATATAAATAAAATTTATATAAATTCATAAATAAGTATTGTAAAACGATAATTTATTCAGTGTTTAATACCAACTAGTTAAAAGATGTTTAAACTGCGAATATAATTTACTCTAAATCTTAACATCCTTCTTTTCTAAGTAATGCTGACATCATTGAACACATGTCACAACATTATTGGGCCGTAATATTTGGATGGTACCAAAGCTATAACTCAATGATTGTCGTCAAATCAAACAGTGAATACCAAAAATATCCTTGCAAGTTGCAACAGATCTCTGTCTCTGTTTCTCTTTCTGCTTTGTCGTTTGTTATTACTCTCTTACCTTCCCTATATCCTTGCATTTCTTGACCAAATTACCCCTGCTAATAGGTGAAATTACTTAACTGTGTTGTTGATAACTTTTCATTGTTTTTTCTCCAATTGCATTCTGAGGTGATTTTTTTTTTAGGGTTTGGAGGCTCTGCTGCTGAAAAGAGTTGAATAAGGTGAGGTGATTTACTCTCTCTCTCTCTCTCTAAAATTTGAAGTTGCTGTGAATCTGTGATTTAATTTACTCTAAATTTTATTTGTTTTGTTTTGGTTTATTTTTTCATTTTGAGTTATTTTGTTATGTTATAGGTTTTTCACTGATTGGTGGTTATGTTGTTGCTGGAAAATTTCAAAAATGTATTTTTTTTTTGTGTTATGGCAAATTATTTTAATTTATAGCTAGTTTATCACTTTATGTATGATTTGAGGGGTTTGTGAAAGTTTGAACTCTTAGGTGCATGAATTTTGAAGACTTGGTATGTGATTGTAGAGAGAGAGTTGAGGTAGCAGCTGTCGTAGAAAAGAGGGTTGAAACTTGGCTTAAGTGGTTTGGACATGTGGAGATGAGATGTATAGATTAGTAGTAAGGAGAACAGATCCAATGGAGAGTAGTCAAAACATTAGAGGTAGAGAGAGTCTTAGAAAAACTATTATAGAAACTACTAAAAAAGATCTAGAGATTAATGAGCTGGATGGAGATATCCATGTAGCTGACTTAGTGTGATAAGATTTGGTCGTTGTTGTTGTGGTATGTGATTGTATGTTGCTGCAAAAATTAGGAATGAGTTGAAGCCGAATTGATTGAATATTGCTTGGATTTTCTAACTTAGTATTGTAAGAGCATGTTTGGAATCAAAATTTTGAACACACGAGGGAATAAAAACGAGGTGGTATTTATCATTTATGTTATTATGACTTTGATGAAAATATGTTAACTGAAAATGAGAATGAGAATAAGAAACCAAACCAAACACATTTTAAATATGTAGTCTTCAGTTTCATTTTGGAGATTTATTGATTGCTGTAAGACTAGTAAGTACAAAGCAATTGAAGTAATATTCAACTGGAACTCCACAATTCCACATCATACTGTTGGAAGGGGATTTTTTTTTTCTTGAACTAACTTTTGATGCCATAGATTGCTACCCTTATAGTTTGAATATTATATTTTATTTGCTTAAGAAAGTTTAGATATTTGTATAGTTCAGTATCGGTTAAAATTTAAATAGTTGTCTTGATTTTTTCATATTATTGGGAAGTATTTTGGTTAAAGATTTGGTGTTTAAGTTTTGTCAACTGGGTGAATACTCTGAAGTTTTCCAACTAAGATTCTTCATAAATGGATGATTTTTCTTTTAGTTTTGCTAGGTGGAGAAAATGATTATCACAAAGCAGTACCGATGCATACACTCAGCTAGCTGTCAATGTTCTAAAGGGCATTTAAGTGAAGATGCAATTTTCTTAGTTTTTCATAATTTAAAATGGAATCCCAAGCTGATTGCTACTCTGTCATGCGTGTGCAAATGGTTTGATGATCTTGCGAAGCGAGTTCTATGGAAAGAGTTTTGTGGAACAAGAGCTCCAAAGATGTTGCGTGATCTGCAATCTACTGGTAGCCACGTCGTTGATGGAAACTGGAGAGCTTTAGGGAAGCTGCTTACATACTGTTCAGGATGCACAAAAGGTGGATTGTTCAAAGACATTCTGATTCCGGGTCACTTTGTATATCAGACTCGATTTTCTAGAACGTCGGGAAAGAGCTTTCTCTTGCCACAATGCAGAACTGATGTTTTATACGTGTCTGATCCTTGTGAGCATCTTGATCAAGGTGAAGAAGGAGATTTAGGATTCTTCCGTGGAGTTTTTAAGTCGTTTGCAACCTCGAAGGTTCGAAAGATGCTTATTAGTAAAGGTGCCAAGCTCCATTCAACAGAAGTCTGTCCTTATTGTAAGGCGAAGTTGTGGAGTATGCAGCAAGCTAAAATGATCCCTCAAAGTGCTAGTTGCAGGTTGGGTTCTTATGAAGATTGCATTGAGTATTATGTGTGCCTCAACGGCCACATGATTGGGATATGTACTCTATTACCGTTGTCTGATTCGGAAGAGGCGCCTGAGTTGGAGAAATAGTTAAATGATTTTCAGGTATTTTAGTGTATCTGGAAAACCTTATGGAAAACCTTAACTTTTTTGTTTATGTTTACTCACTCTCTTGAACTTGATTGTAACAGAGGATTTTGTTTGTGAACTAGACCCATTTTAATCATTATTCTTTACTACTAAAATAGAAATAATAATCTATAGTTTCATAGAGTGGGATTCTTTCATTCTTTGCTCCACTTTTTTTTTCTCCGGGTTTTGTGCATATGTCCAAACCACTTAAGATGAGACTGCACCATCTTTTCTACACTTAGGGTCACACCAACTTTTTTCTAATGATTGAATTTCTAGTTCTATCTTGTCATGTGTAGCAAATATCATCCAAAGAAACATACTTAGCAAAGTAATTAATTTGAACATGTTCATGCAAAAAACATATTACATACAAATTTAAATATTATATACACAGTTGCAGCAACGTGTAAGAAGTTAGAGAAAATAAGAACTCTATTTTAAGGCCTTCAGTAGTTTGAGAATTGTCACTTTAAATCACTCTTCAATTATCAAATGGTTAGCAACTATCTTTTGCCACGTCAGTACGAGGCTAATTGTGTCCTTTAAGTGATTCAATCGGTTTGAAGGTTAATCACACTTGTGTACTAATGTACTAAATGTATTTGCAGCTATCATCATTCTTTCTGAATCTGCTAAATTCAAGATAAAGATTTTTTAGAAGAAACATGGCGAAGGCAAAAGGTACCTCTTGGGGTGGTTCATGATATGCTATTGCGTTTGCAGGAAAAAGAGAGAAATTCTTCGAGTCATTTCACTTGTGCAGGTGAAGAATAATCGCCAGTTTCATGAGTGGTTGGTTGGTTTGATGCACGATTCTCTACCTTCCAATACTCGACTCGAAACCAGCATATAGGTGAAGAATTATCATAATTTAGGTGATTCAGATGTAGTATGATCCCTTAACGTAGGTGTTGATATTGTATTAGCGTTCACTTCATTTGATATCAACGGTCCCCATTATAGGTCTCCCATGCAGGAAGGTTCTGTTATACTGTAACAGAAATGACAGGTGGCATGGGATGATAGGCAGAGAATATTCTAGAAGGAGAGAGGGAGGACTTTATGAAGGAAAACGGTGGGTACCGAAGAGGGCATCTGAGAAATAGTAATTGGTTTTGGGCTGAGTAGAGAAGTGGGTTCTTTCTCAGAATTAGTTTGATAATTATATTGCAATGTTTATTCTGTTTGGTTTGGTTCCTATCAGATGTTTATTGTTAATTCTATTATACTCAACGACTGGTTGACATGCTTATAAACATATTTTAGCACTCTAGATATGTCCTAAGCAAGTTTGAGTAGACTTATTCCTATGTGATGCTCTAAATGACATTCATTAAGCCTGTCCACAATTTTTCTTTTTGAGCTTTGGATGCCTACTATTTTAAGATAAACTAGTACATGTACGTATCAAATTAAAAGTAGGAAATGTTTATAAAAATACTAGAGTAGAAAATTCTGATAACATACAGTATGACACCTCCTATTATCATCCTTGGACAGATTGGCAATAGATCCTCACTTGAATACAATGCTGGGGGTCCTCCTGGGTCAGTTAATCTGTATTTGACCATTAATATACCCTTTGCATGTTTTCATTATATCACAGAATAGTGAATTGCAAGTTTTAGTGTATGTTTGGTCTGGTGGCAAGATTTAGAAATCACGGTGGCAGTGCATGGCATTATAGAGTGTCAATTGTAGCTTTACAAATTCCACGGTAAAAGCACATTGGAACGTGGTATAATTTGAATGTGGTATGATTTGAATGTGAAAGCAAAGATATGCTTATTCTGTCATGACACATGAAAGAGAATAATTACTTTGCTTCTCCCTTTTTTAGTTTTGCTTGGAGAAGAATGTGAGCTTGAGTTTCATGCAAAATCTCAAAACTTAGAATGAAATACTTCATATTTCGGCAGTACTGTAATGTATTTCCACAACTTCGATCTCTTAGACCAACTACAAAACTAATTTTTGATTTAGGACTTAATCAAAGATATCTTGTGGGGTTCCAACCACTAACTTAGCATGTACTGTATTGCAAAGCGAGTCATATTTGCAGTTCTTTGGTTCGTTATTTGAATACTTTTTTCTTCTTGCTTTATTGAAGTCGTGCTTCTCAAATCCAAACTTTAACTGTTAACGAGTCCGAAATTAATTCAGTTCATTAAGATTGAAATAAGCTTAGCGTTGCTCATATACTTACTAGTAACATCATGAATGGTTCGTTTTGCCAATTCTGTATGATGTAACTCATCCAACAGATAACATTAAATAAATATATTTACACTGCTTTGGAGTGACAAATGAAATACTTTGTTTTGTATGATATTCATATTGATTGATAAATAGAAAACATAACCATATTATCAAACAAGGAGCAGTTGACGGCATTCATTCAGGGAGCTTGTGGAGAGGGTTCAAAGTTTTCTTTTGGTGTAGATTGTGAATCAGCTTCGATCTTCCTAAAAACTAGCTTCTGCTGTGGAAGCTGATTGTTTGAAAATGCTTTGAGTTCTGTGTCTACTAAAATTGTGTCCTCGTCCTTAAATTCTCCTCTCAGAATACCCTTGGCAAGTTCATTCTCCACATTTTGCTGAATCACTCGCTTTACTGGCCTAGCTCCATAGTTGGGGTCATACCCCAAGCTTCCAAGATGTTGGATGGCAGCATCAGTCACGCGGATTTTCATCTTGCGATCCGCTATTCTCTTCTGCACACGCTCCAACTGTAATAGAACAAAATAAAATAAAAAAGTCAAGTTAGGGATTTTGAAGGCCATGTAACAATATCCTGCAAATCTTCGAAGAAGGCTTAATGTAATTGCCACTTGCAATTTTAAAAGCAGTCCAGTTTTTGTGGTCGTGTGGTTTTTGATGTCTACACAACCACACAGGGACTGCGATTGGGACCATATCAGCCATGTTTAACCACAATTTTCCATAGTATCAAAGATTGCAATGTGATCACAATTTTAAATCTTGGTTGGCATTTCCTTGAAAGCAACTCCACATATCAAAACAAGAAACGTCAAATATAACTGTTAAAATACCAATGTTCTCTAAAAATTCAATAACATGGTCTGAAACATACAAATAAAACAAGCCCGCACACAATGTGTCTTAATTTGGTGAGATCATAGCAGGCAGTAAGAAACGCTAAATTAGTTCCTTACAAATGCAAGTTAACTTTTTTTAAGCCAAAATGAGGCATGCAAAAGCATCAGTATAAAAACTAAGATCGTAGTAAGGTTGACACCGCAACTCCTAACAAAAGCAAGTTAACTTACACGCCCTATATTTATAAATTCGATCATACTGCAAGAATCGTCAATCATATTGGGTCAAGCAAATTTTGGAAAATGGGAGAGGGTTGGGAGGAGTGAAATTACCTGTAACCTTACAATGTGGCTTATCTGATCACGGTCGAGAGGCTGGAAAACAATATATTCATCAACTCTATTCATGAACTCAGGGCGAAAGATGGATCTTGCGGCGTCCATTACCCGGTGCTTTATTGTTTCATAAGCTAATTCTTTAGGCGCAGTGTCATCATCCGTGTTGAGAATGTACTGCGATCCAACATTTGAGGTCATAATGATAACAGTGTTGGTAAAACTCACTGTTCGACCCTGTGAGTCAGTTACTCTTCCATCATCCAAAATTTGAAGGAATACATTGAAGACATCCGAGTGCGCCTTCTCAATCTCATCAAACAAAATAACAGCATAAGGTCTGCGGCGAATTGTCTCAGTAAGCTGCCCTCCCTCTTCATACCCAACATATCCCGGTGGGGCTCCAATCAATCTTGAAACTGCATGCTTTTCCATGTATTCACTCATATCAATTCTTACAAGCGCTTCTTCTGTATTGAACATGTAGGAAGCTAGCGCCTTAGCCAGTTCAGTCTTTCCCACACCGGTCGGCCCCATAAACATGAAGCTAGCGATTGGACGATGAGGATCTGAAAGACCTGCTCTTGAACGCTGGATAGCCTCGGCTACTGCAGTAACAGCAGGGTCTTGACCGACAACGCGCTTATGGAGCACTTCCTCTAAATACAACAACTTCTCCCTCTCTGATTGTTGAAGTTTTGAAACAGGAATACCAGTCCACTTGCTTACAATTTCAGCAATATCATTTCCTGAAACTTCCTCCCTCAGCATAGACTTCCCAGAGTTCATATATTCAACTAACTCCTTCTCTGCACTCTCAAGTTGTCGTGTCAAGGAGTTTAGGCTGCCATATTTCAATTCAGCAGCACGATTCAGATCATACTCCCGCTCAGCCTGTTGGATCTCAAGATTCACCCTGTCTATCTGATGCATAAATACAGAACGCATTAGTATACAGTGTTGATCATTAATTAATATAAATTCATCATCTTCTAGGTAATTAAATTTCAACAATTATAATTACTAACTCAACCCATATACTTGTACTAATTTTTCACATGGTGAAAATATTACAGAATGTCATATTTGTACAACCTACTTTTTACACAATTGCTTATTTAAACTTAAAAGAGAATCATCAACACACCTCTTCTTTAATTGATTGAATTCGAGTCATGACAGACTTTTCATGCTCCCACTGTTCAGTCAGCTCAACCTGTTTCTCTTTCAAGAGAGAGAGCTCTGCCTCAAGACGATACAGCCTATCTTTAGAAGCCTTGTCTGTATCATTCATAAGAGAGAGTCTCTCCATCTCTAGCTTTAGGACCGACCGGTTGATCTCATCAAGTGCAGTAGGTTTTGAAGTGATTTCCATTTTCAGTTTGGCAGCTGCCTCATCAACCAAATCAATAGCTGTAATTTGGAAGTAGCTAGCAGTTAGTGCTTTATGAGCATCATTGATTGCATTCCAGAAAGAAATTTTAACCATATAAACTTGAAAGTTGAATTATAAATGAAATCAGTCAGAACTATATTTTAATCTTTAAAAACCGATCCTTAGTAACTTGTTGATGGAATCAAAGTGAATGCTCCTGAAATTTCTCAGTCTTTTTGCTTCAAACAAATAATTTTTATTACCTTTGTCAGGCAAAAATCTCCCGCTAATATATCGATCTGAGAGAATTGCAGCTTCCACAAGTGCACTATCAGAAATCCGGACTCCATGATGTAGCTCGTACCTTTCCCGCAGTCCCCGTAGTATCGAAATGGTATCTTCAACAGTAGGTTGGTCAACATAAACTTGCTGGAAACGACG
>NC_021162.2:4222594-4251959 GCF_000331145.2 Cicer arietinum
CGACGCTCTAGTGCTGGGTCTTTCTCAATATACTTTCGATATTCATCTAGTGTTGTCGCACCAATACACCGCAGCTCCCCTCTACCAAGCATTGGCTTTAAGAGGTTACCAGCATCCATAGCACCATTTGTAGCACCTAACAAAAGAAAAGTTATAATTGCAATCAAATCCAACATCTACATGTTACTTTTTGAATTCCATTAGGCATCATCACCTACATACAAAAGTCACATTTTAGGATTAAACCAAAGTGTATCATCTATATGATTAGATTACTGGATGATCTAACGAGTTTTTTGGTACATTAACTCATCTGCATCAAGTAATGGACGGCCTTTAGCAGATTTTAGAATCCCCAAGAATCTGCCATCTGAAAATGAAAAGCTTTGAAGCTTATTACCTGCTCCAACAACTGTATGAATCTCATCAATGAAAAGGATAGTTTGACCATCAGATTCTGTTACTTCTTTAAGAACAGCTTTCAGCCTATCTTCGAATTCTCCCCGGTATTTGGCTCCAGCAATAAGTGCACCCATGTCAAGGGATATAAGCTGAAAAGAGACCAGTGCATAAGATCAATGTTACAACTCCAAACTGATATACAATTTTTTTAAAGAGTAAAAAATAAGAAAATATTATTTTTTTCTTCTAAAATATGAAATTGAAACAAGACTGGCAGAGGATATAATAGGGAACATTACAGTGACATTGAAAATGGGGATAGAAACTTAAAAACCAGTTATTTCTTTTCTATGGTCCACTTATGCCCCCTTCTCCATCCATGTCAGTTCAATCAACAACAGCCTAAGCATTTTCATAAAGCACATACCCTACGGTTCATCAAAGCCTGAGGAACATCTCCTTGCACGATTCTCTGAGCAAGTCTGTTTCAATGGTAGAGGTCAATATGCATAACATTATGAAGAATATAAACAAAAACATCCAAATTATGAGGCAAGCAAGAACAATAATTTAATCTGCTTGTTTACCAATAAAATTGAGGAAGAACTAAGCACATACCCTTCAGAAATTGCAGTCTTTCCAACACCAGGCTCACCGATCAGTACAGGATTGTTCTTTGTTCTCCTGGAGAGAATTTGGATGCACCTGCGTATTTCATCATCTCTTCCTATAACTGGATCAAGTTTTCCTGCTTTAGCCATTGCTGTCAAATCTTTTCCATATTTTTCCAAGGCTTCATACTTCCCTTCCGGATCTATAAGTACATGAGAGATTTTTTGAGAAAGCTAATGAAAACAGCTTATTACATGACAGACATATTCATAAGTTGTTTCAGCTTATTTCCATAAGCTCATCAAGATGGCTTTATCAAAACACCTTATAATTTATATGAAAACAATTTTGACTTTATTTTATCTTTTGATACAGAAATGGCTTATGCATCACTAATATTATAAAGCGTTTATGCTATAAGCACTTAATTAAGTTGCTTGTCCAAATATGACCTACATGTAGACAATCATATACAACACATAACTCCTAAAAGCTCGTGGAGATGAAGTTCAAAGACTGTTAGGACTTAGATTAGTAGTTAGTTAATAATAATAGTTAGTTAATGAATTAGTTAGTTGAGATTGTTATAAGGCTACTTGTATAAATAGGGAGGTTAGGGAGTTAGAGAGGAGATCATTGAATATTGTAATTATGAATAGAGTATTCTCTATTGTGAAGGGGAAACCCTTGGAAGAGAGATTTCTCTCCTAGTTCTTAATAAAAGTGTCTTTCTTAGGAATCCAATTATTGGGTTCCTAACAACATGAATACACTCCTTCACATTTTCCCCAAAGATACCTAAGTCTTCAATAGGACTAAATTAACAACTCAACCAACCCTTTTCCCAAAACAAAAGTAGTAGCACATGAAGATAAATGAACAGCACACAACTATAATCATATATTGAAAAATATAGAATGAGACAAATGGAAAATGTCATTACCTTGGTCAATTACTGACTGGTGTCCCCTAATGGACTCTATTGCAGATTTTAGACCCTGCTGAGATATTTGAAAATCTCTAAAAAGTTGCTTCCCGAAACGTTGATCCTCGGTAAAACCAAGAACCAAGTGTTCAACTGAAACAAAGGAATCTCCATATTCTTTCTTGTAGTCCCTGGCTCTTTGAATCAATGCCTCTAAATCGCGCCCCAACATTGAACCAGCTGATTCCCCTATAACCTAACATGATTGAAAATGAGTAAAACAACATCAGCTTTTGGGAGACAGAACAAAGAGCCTCAGAACAAATATCTAATCCAATAATGAGTACAGTAGTACTGTAGTAGTTAAGCAATACAAGCCTGCAAGTGCTCATATTTCAAATCAAACCCATGTTATAAATAGCAGATTGCGGAAAATAGCGGAATGCCAAAAATCTGTTATGTGAAATAGCAGATAGCATTTCAGGAAAATAACGGAAATCACATTGCGGTTGAAATAAGTCAATTATATATGAAAAAAGGCATGTTGTGCTGCATACAAATGAAAAAGGGAATGAAGGAAAAGCAAGCATAGCTTACATATTGAAAGGTTTACATATTACAGTGAATGTGTGATTAATACTAGTTGACTCTTCAATTTTTCTATTTTAAAAATTGGTCATGTTTGGAACACTTCAGTTTCATTATTTTTTTAAACCTTGATTTTCTCTCTTTTTTTGTTGTTGCTTTAATCGCTACATTTAATTGCAGAAACTGGAATATCAACCATTATTTACTTAATGTGGAAACTAGAATAGTGTCACAGTTTTTATAGTGGATTCATCAAAATCCAGCTCTGCTATGCTACAGCGCTGTTATTTGACAACATTGATTCAAACTTGTTCAAGTTTAATGAATAGATTACCTTGGGTTGCCGTTGAATGTACTTATCAGTAGCTTCTAGAAGCCGGGTGTTATCCACACTGACTTTGGAAAAGATCCTGCGAGCAAGCCCGTTCTTCTGCTCCAACAAAGCCTTCATCAAATGCTCTGTCTCCACAATCTGATGCTTGTTCTCTTTGGCCATCTCCGGTGATGAAACTATCGCCTGCCAGGCCATCTCCGTGAACTCTTGCTGTGTAATCTGCCATTGCATCAAAACCCCAAGTCCCAACATCAACCGCTGTACCTCATAAGCTCTAATACACATAACAAACAAGATACAAATTTACAAATCTCAAGATTGCAAATAAGCTGAGAAAATTACCACATTTCGTTCTAAAATGGTAGAGTTTGGTTAGTTAGTTAACTGATGATTAATTAGTTTAACAATATTGATTGCTTATTTTTCTACGAGTACCTATGTCCCTTTGTAGTTCCACTATAGTCACTTTTCATTATTCAATCAATTTTCATTTTCTGTCATCACTTCTCTCGCAACTTCCTCTCCTCTCTGCAACGCTTTCTCTACCATCTATCAATGGGGCAAAGTACTATATAGTGAACTTAACACCACCTTTTAACTTAAGGAAATGAGCGTAATAAGGCTAAGAGATAGATTAGACCTTGAGCTTAAGACCATATTTTGACCCCAATATACTTTAAAAAATGAGTCTTTACATAATACTAACAATACTAACATAACAATACTAAAATTGGTAGTTTAAAAAAATAACCACCGTTTTTAAATGAATCAATATCGCAAAATGATCCTTAGAATTGCAAAATATACTGCATTATCAATATTATAAAATGATTTTTAAAATTGCAAAATATTAATCAAGTTCATCTCTTTGTCTAAATCCGTTATCAAATACATCCAAAACTTAAATCAAATAACTTCAAATGCATCTCATCATTACCAACTTAATATTACTATAGTTCCTTCAAACATCAACAAAGGGACGGATTTGATTAACATTTTGCAATTTCAAACACCATTTTAAAATAATTCTATTGTATTTTTTTTTTAAAGTAAAATAATTCTAATGTAGAGAATTGGATTTCCATCAATTTTAGGTACCAAAGTTAACAATATTAACAATACTAATTACTAATGTTGCAAGAAAAAAAAAGCTAATATTTAGAGTGTGTTCGATACAACTTCTTTCATAAAAAAATTAATCACTTGAAATTTTCTATCTATTTATTACACCTTTTAAAATAATGATAATATGAAAATAACATAAAAAATGTTTCAGATGAGAAGCTGTTTTTAGCCGTATCTAAAACTAAATCATTTTTTATAATTAACTTTTTTTTAAAATAAAAGTGATCTTCACAACACTAAGCAACTTTTATTTTTCTTAAAAATCTCCAAATTATTGAATATCAAAATATTTTCTTTTAAATCTGTATCAAAAGACCCTCAATCATTTTAAACCTTTAACCAATTACTTGATCACTGAGACTTGAATTTGACACAATTTAATCCTATAAACTGAATAATACCTTCTAAGTTTCAATCATGCACGATGATTCTAAGTTTGAAAAACAATTAAAAAAATAATAATAATCAAATTGAAGCAGAAGTGTTATGTTATTATGATGCGTGTTAAATGTTAATGTTACCCTTCCAGCTGAAGAAGCTTCACAACGAACAGAGAACCGCGTAGAATTTGTTTGAATTCCGCAAAATCCATTTGCATGTTTGTATCGTTGATTCAATGGAAGTGATTTGAGGGAAAAGGGTTTAGCAGAGAACGATAGAGAAACATTGTAATGGTGAGAATTTCGAGAACTGTTTCTGTAACAGGAAATTGGAACTGAATGAGGAATTGAAAACGACGTCGTAGAAGCCATCTTTGAGAATGAGAATAGAATTGGGAATTGAAGAAGAAATGAAGGAAACTCTTTTATGTTTGTGTTACTTTCTTACTGAGGAAAGAATAAGGAAGAGAGTGTGATGAAGAATTTATTTTAAATGATTCAATGAATGAAAAAAAGCAATTTAAAGGGTAATTACTAAAAAAAAAGAAGAACATAGCCGTTATTAATTATTAAAAAAAATTAAGATTTGAAATTTTTATGGATTTTATTTTAATTTTAATTAAAAAAAATAGAAAATACAATAGAGAGAAAATCCTTACTTTGAATTTTTTTTTTTGACAGAGCAATTAAACTTGTATCATAATGATATATTTTTATAAATAAAATTTAAGATAGAGATTACTATTGAATATTTAGTAAAAAATTTACATTTATTTTCTTTTAATAGTATTAATAATGTGTCAGATTTAATATCTATTTTTTATATTATTTGTGTTAATAATAAATTTTTTATATATATAAATCATTAGGATAATTTTAATTTTATTTAAATCGTTGGAGTTAATTTTTTCAATCAAGCATATAACGATTTCGACTTGATATTATTGTTGTTTACTATTATTAATGAATGAAAAATGAAAGGAGTGTGGAGTATTCTGGCAAGTTCGTGAATAATGTCGACGTTACTGAATGAGGTGTAAGCATCCTTCGCCACGTCGCCTACTGTCTCTTATGTGATTTGGATTGCATGTCTCTTTATGTTAGAGTTTATGACGGCGTAAGCACGAGATCAAATGTAGTATTTATGTAAATATATAAAAATTAGATTCTGTTTATAATAATAATAACAATAGGAAGATTAATTTTTGTAAAAGTTTAAATAAATATTTCTTTTGCGTGTTTAAGTACTATTCATTTGATGTTGTAACAATACAATCATAACTCATTTAAGAGAGATCAAGTCTCATTTTTTTTTAATACAATAAAATAAAATAAAGATGATATTTTGACAAGTGTCACTTAATGAATTAGAGTGTTTAGACAAATATAAAATTTCTATTAATAAAGAGTAAAAAGAAAAAAATAAATAAAATTTCCATCGTATCACTTGACTATTTTCTGAAGAAAATTTATCTGCAGTTTTTTCGAAAGAAAAAAAGTAAAACTTCCATTGTATTTGACGGTTTTTATAAGGCGTCCGTTGAAAATTTATTGGTTAATTAAAAAATAAGAAGATAGTTGAAAATTCTCTTTTAATTTTTCTTTATCAAAGATTCCTTATTCATTTTTGTGTTATCTTTTTTCTCTCAACAAAAAATCAGATTTTGTTGCATCAGTTTCTCCAAAAAAAAAATAGATCATGAAATTTGGTTATTAGAGTTGTGTTAGAATGTCAATTATGCAATAGAAATGATATTGATGGATGACAAGGTTTAATTCTTTCTTTTATAAATTCAAAATTTTAAATTATACACAAACTAATTTTATTATGTTATTAATTTAACAAATTTGTGTTTCATATTTTTATGTGACAAAATTCAAGCAACAATCCAAAAAACTCTTATTTCTCGATTTGAGACTAATATGCGTGAGAGAGCTATGTACAAACTTTCATTCTTTTGGTGTTGCGTCTAACTTTGGAACATATAGAACAACAACAACCGGACACCAATTCAAATTGAATTTGCAAAATGGTACAATGGTCCGAGAATTAGAAACCAATTTGGTCACAACCTCTCCGTACTCGTTCATTTCATTCTCAGAAATTGGAAATGTTGACATGAATTACTTGATTGATAAATTTATTTTAATTTGTCACTGTTATTTTATTTTAGTTATTCACAGTTTAATCATTACTTTTTTTAAATAGATGTCATGAGAGTTTTAATTGGAACGAGACAGGAGAGAGTTTATCAAAGGAATGGGGCCCAAGTGTGTTTAACAAATAAAATTCATTTATGTTAATTTATCAATTCCTTAAACTATTATTGATTTTAATAAATTTCATTACCTAATCTTGGTAAAAGGTATCGTATAGAGTTGTTGATGATACTGATTCTGCTACATTTGTCAGATTTGATCACGACGGAGTTTCGCTAACAAGCAAATCATGTCTAAACTTCATGAAATGGATCAAGTGAGTATATTTTTTTATCTTTATTGTATCTTCAACTTTCGTTAGTGATGTGTTATGGTTATGTTTATTTTGACGATTTAGATTAATGTTTTAACAACAATTTGAATTTTTGTGATGGAAATATTATTTATCTTTAGTATTTAAGCTACAACAACTACTACTAGAATGAATGATATTTTGCCACTTCATACAATGAAGTAAAATTTATATGAATTCTTAAATGTCATGTATTTCATATAAGTTAGAGTAATAAATAAAAAATTCATTATTCAATAACTTATGTCATATAAGTCACCTACTATATTGAGTAATAAAAACAAAAACTCATTATTCAGTTGCTTTCTCATTTTTAACTTTACTAATTTACTTAATATGTCCATGTCCATTATTTTAAAAATTCATATTAATATTTCCATTACTTTAAAAATTCATATTTGGTCGAATCTAATTATTTAATTTTTCAATAATCATTGTTTTCATTTGTTTAAAATTATAATAAGTTTTTTTTTAAAAAAAAATATTTGGAGAATTAAAAATAAAGCATCAACAATTAACATTAAAGATTGATGTTCCGGTAATGGTTTTGAGGAACATTGACCAAGTTAATGGACTATGTAACCGAAAACTCATTGGTGATAAGATTTATATATCAGGGATGACTTTGGTTCCATCTGATTGAATTTTCCATTTAAATTTCATAGTAGTTGTGTCTTGCAATGATTATAAACAAGAGTCTGTCAATCTCTTTTCTCACGTTAGTTTGTATTTTATGTATTTTGTAAGTCGCTACGAGTAATGTATAGGAAATGATTGAATATTCTTATTCTAGATAACAAAGGAAAATCATGTGGCGGCAACACAGTTCTCTTCAACGTAATTGTCAATGATTTGTAAACATGTAATGAAATTTATTATACGGTTATATTTTTTTTTTACTATAAATTGTTTATTTTTTTGTGTATGGAATTGAATTGATGATAAAATTCATGTCTTTAATGTTAATATCAATAAAATTTATGAGAATTGATATATATATATATATATATATATATATATATAAATTAATATGACAATATATTTATCAAAATCGTAATTTGTCTCCATGCACAAGTTACTCACTAGTTATTTTTTATATCTTAAATTATTTATGATTTTATAATATCAATATATTATTAATTATTAATTTTTATTAATATATTTTTATTTATTGTATATCAACTCATAAAATTTGTTAACTAAATGCAGTTTATTCAAATAAATAAAATTTATCATTAAAATTAATAAAATTAATTAATTTTTTTAAAAAAGGGAATAATTAATTTTGACAATTAAAATGAACGATAAAAAATATTAAAAAAATTTCAATCCGTAAACTAAAAAAACTATGATAAATACTAATATATACTCCAAAGGCACATGTTTATGACACATGTTAATAATTGAAACTTCAAAAAAAATTATCTCAATACTTGTAATTCTTTAAATGGTCAAAATATTTTTACTTTTGAAATTTTTAATGACTTTACATCATCTCAATAACATTACTTATTTTAATACTAAAAACATGTGAGTTTGGAGGAGAGAGTATTTATAAAGACATTTTCTCTAACAAATATTATATTATTGTTCTTTTTAACGATAATACTTAATACCATTGTTTATTAAATTAAGCATCCTCATGAAAATGTTCTAACTCGCTGTGAGTTACACATTAGGTTAAAGTGTATATGTGAGTTACAAGTCATAAAAGGTTATGCATTACTTGCATTAGTTTATCTTTTTTGTCATCCAACTTATTTTTTTATTAAGAATATTAATTAGTGTGGTTGATTGCACTTGTTAAGAATATGTAAAAAAAAAAAAGTTTTAGAAATTGTAGTTCATATTTTAAAATTATATTAATAATTATTTTTTTTTTCAAAACTTGTCTTTTATTTTTATTTTTTATTTTTTATTTTTTACTTCTTTCGCATTTTTAAAATTAAAAAATAAAATTAATAATGGTTCCCTCTCAACACAAACAATCTACCTTCCACTTATTTTATTGTTATAAGATAATATACACAATCCCATTTTTATGCATTTTAATGTCTAAAGATATTAGGTGTTTTTGATATGGTTCTTTAATTTAATATATTATAATTTTTTCAAAATTTATAATAATTATAAAATGTGTATTTGATGTAAGAATCATATAAAAGCACTTAAGTAATGCACCTAATTTTTTCTTTAATAAAAATGTAATAACTCATAATAATTTATATATTAATTTGTATGCTTTATTAATTTGCTTAAATTATTTATTGTTTATTTGTGCTTAAATTTCATATTCTAACATAAAAGAACTAAAAATCAATTTAGTTAACAAAATATAAGAATATTTAGAAATATATATACATATATATAAAATATTTTTTATTGATAAAATAAATTTACACTATAAATTACAAAATGTTATTTTTTCAAACCTAAAATCAACTCATTTCATTCAAAATAAAACCCTGAATAAAACGTATACTAAAAGTTTAAATAATGAATCAACAAAAACCTACAATGATATGTAATCACACCAAATTCGGTTTGACAATACAATGAACCGATTTAACTTAAAAATAGTTTAAAATTTGATTTGATAATTAGTTCGTTTAATTTAGTTCTTAAACCAAATGAGTCGAATTTAAATTAAAAATTGAACTCATTAAATAAATAAATTGAATTTGAGTTAAATATAATTCAAGTTGTTTGGTTCATCACCTAGCTCGATAAAATCAAATTAATTTTTATATGATTTTTAATAATGTCCCATAGCACCTTCCCTCACCTATTTTTCATTCTCACGTTCAAAGAAAATATGCCACCCATTTTCCTTGTTGCCGAGACATTGCACTCCCTTCAAATGTAGTCGTTGTTTAGTGGAGTGGGGATGCATTTTCGAGCAATCGTCCATAAGAAATATTTTAATTTTTTGTAAGACTCTCAATTTCCAAATGTTCGTCCAATTCTTGGGAATCTTTGCCTGTCTCATTATCAATAAGTTTCTCCATGGTATAATAGTAAGCAAACTTAACATAATATATATAATTTCTAGTAAGATTCTGAACATGTTTATCTTGGGGGTCTAGAAAATTTTAGTAGCAGTTAGAAGGGAGAATAGATTAGATCAGACAAGATTTTATTTAAATAGTTTAGATATATTTAAAAAATTTAAAGTTTGAATTTGACGTATTATCTGTCAAAAATTTTATTTTAAGTTTTAGTGTGATTTTTTTAAAAGACTGATTTGACATACTAAATAATATATTTTATATTAAGCTCTTAATTGTGTAATTTTACCGTGACCAATATTAATTGTGTAGTAATTGTCTCTACATCCAAATGTCTTAATTGAACACAAGACATAAAAAGTGTCATTCTTATTAGGTTCAATAATTTGTTTACCGATTCTTGAGTATACGTGCAATCACTAATTTACCCAATATCTTATATTGATCCATTTTAGTGTGACCACACATATTTCACACATCACTACATCGAGAGTCCTAAGACACAACTGCTATTATCCAAGAGGGATGAATTATATCTACATCACTCACATTCCTCTACATGGGTTATTATAGACACAATAATCATTGTTATGATTGCTTTGTTACAAATAATGTTTGATGACCTCAAAATATACAACTCTCCAAGTAGGAAACTTAGTGACTTCAAGTATAAGGACTACTCATTGTGGCCACATGAGAATCATTAATTACATTTGCATAACTATTATGTAATGTTCTCATATCAATCTAGTACAATTATTTTACCTATGTGAAGACTTGATATTTCATATTCATGACCAGTGAAATGTGATTATCAGTTTATTCACGTAGTAATCTTTATGGATTATTGTTGTCTCATTTAATAGTAAAACTTGACTACAATTAGTTTAAGAATCGTGTCATTATGTTCCATGAGATCTCACGATTAAGTCACACTTAATATGCCATTAAACATACTAACTATTCTAAAGATTTTATTATGCTTTAAATAAATCCACATAATAAATTAAAATGCCTCATATTATTATATAAATAATAGTAATAAACAATAAAAAAAATTTGGCCTATAGTGCTAACTTGAAGAAAATACTCTTCTTGACATAATCACTTATAAAATGATGGTTTAATCTCTATATGTTTTGTCCTTGAATGTAAAATAGGATTTTTTTTTTGTTAAACAAATAGCTTAAGTATTTTCACAAAAGATAGGAATGTTCCTCTCATTGATTTTGAAATGTTCTAGTTGATACTTCATCCACAACAACATGAGTGCTAGAGCCTACTGCTGATATATATTATGTTTTTGTTGTTGACATAGCAATAGTCTTTTGTCTTTTACTTGACCAGAAGATTAGATTTTCACAAAAGAACGTACAGTTTTAGTGGTGTTTTTCCTTTCTAGCTTGTCTCCAGCATAGACAACATCACAAAAATCTACTTACCTTCAGTGAGCTACAATGGTTGACTCATCTCATGCATATCCTACAGGTCTCTTGTTATAAGGTTCTTGTGTTATACTGTTATAACAATAGTGCTCTGCATTGTGGTAACTTCGATTTTCCATGAACTAATGAAGTACTTAATATAGATTGCCACATCGTTAGGACAAAATTATTGAATGGCCTAATTCAAGTCAAAACCAAAGTGGCTGACATATTTACATAGGCATTGTGGCCTAATTCTTGCGAAATTTTAATATGCTTCAAAGATTAAACATGTTGATGATTAGTATCTCCCTAAAAATATTATCAAATACCTAACTCTTGCGAAAATTTTGCATATGACACTGGCCATCTAAATGATTAGTTTAATTCATTTTTTGTCATTTCTTTTTTATTCAATAGTCAATGAAATGAGTTTTAATTATCGTTGATTTACTTTATAATGCTTCATCGTTACATGCATCAAAATTTGGAGTTTGGCTAACAATTATGTTTAATGTTTTACTGGCTTGTTTTGTAAGACCACATTTATCGTTAAATACATCAAATTTTGTCATTTATTGCAAACTTTCTTAAAAGGATTTGCTTTTATTGCTAATTAGAGCAAACCAAATTGATTTTCCCTTTTATTGCTAACAGATCTGAATAAAAAATACCAAAAACAAAAATATAGTTTTATTTATTTGATTAATTAAAAATTTCTTTTTCCATTTTAAACTAAAAAATAAAAATCTCCAACATTTTAAATTTTTATTATTTTTATGAACATTTGTTAAATTATCAGACAAAATTAGGTATGACCATATACGATAATAAATAAATAAAGAAATAAATCAGTATTAATTAAAAATATTACATATTTGTTGTAACTAGCTGAAACCACTGACTTTGAGGGTCATCCAAACAATTAGGATTATCATCCACACAAATGCATTTTCTTGTGACAATCTTAGGTGAAGTAGGGGATTCCCTTTGCAAGCATAAATTTTGTCCTTGTCCATCCAATGTACCCAAATGAAGATTTGTTGCTGATAAAGTTTTCCAAAAACTTTGTTTGCTCTTGCAATCATTTGAGAGTTTCACTATTGATCCATCACTAATTGCTTCCATACATGTACCATTGCCAACCAACTTGATTTGTTGCCCTTCATGATTCCACTTACTTGGTCCCTCACAATCACCCAATTCAATTTCATTTTGATTGTTCACTTTCACACATTCTCCACTTAATGGATGGTATATTATGTAGTTCTTGTTAGAATTTGAACTCGGTTCTACAATTAAAAAAATAAACATAAATTCCGTCATTATGAGTTATTTACACTTATTTTTATTTTATGATTTTTATTTTTATTTTACGATGTTTTTTTTATCTAATTGAGATTATTGTAAATATTTGTGGTGATAAAATTAGAGATTAATTTTTCTACCTCTAATTTTCATTAGTAATTAAACTTTTTCTAATAGTAAAAAGATTGTCATACCTAGAAGTTTCTTCTGAACAAGTTGAAACCTTTGTGGGAATTCTGGATACCTAAGTGATCTAAAATCAAACATCCAAATACCATAAGTCTCACTGACAATAGTATCATCCTCTCTAACATAGTAACCACCTTGTGCAGTCCACAAAATCCAATCCAAATCTACACCAACAAAATAAGCCAACATACAAGAAAAGAATCTTTGATTCTTGTCATCCCTATTAGTCATGTCCATTCCAAATTCACTCATAACCAATGGATATGAGTTAGAACCACTCATTAAAAACCCTGCCTTCTCATTCAATCCATTCATTACTTTTGCACATTTTTGGTTCACTGGTTGCTCAATCCAATCATCTGGTGACCCTTGTGACCATGCATAGGAATGTACCTCGTAAACTAATTTGTTTCCTATGCTTATGTTTAGAGGCTTTGTCTTTAAGAAGCTCAAATCAGTGTCATAGTTTAAGCCAGAAACAAATACAAGAACATTATTATTTGCTTTGTGGACAGTTGTAGCTCCTTGGCTCATGTAGGTGTGCCAATCATTTTTATTTTGACTTGGACCTCTTAGTTCATTTCTCAATCCTATTGCCACAACCTATTCAAAACTCAAACATTTGTGAGAATGTAGATTTATTTTCACACTAAAGAAATGGATCTAGGATACTTCAAAATTTTCTTTTATAATTTTCTTTTAGAGTGAACAGATTACAAAACATTTATAAATAGAATTATATTTACATCTATATTTGCAATTCGCAATATGTTAGATACAAGTCATGTCCTAATCCACTAGATTGATCTCAATTGATTTAGTAATAAAATTTTGAGAAATTAAAAAGAAAAAAGGAAGATTTAATTTATGTTTTTAAGATGCAAATGTAGTGACTAAAATTTAGGGGTATTTATATTATTTAATAGAGAAATTTCTATTTATTAAGAAAACATGAGAATGGGGATTTGTGATCGTACATGAATAGTAAAAAATTAAATTAGTACTGTATTATTCAATGTTAAAAGACTAATTTAAGAATTTATCCTAAATTAAATATAAATGAAAGTTTTAGATGATTGATAAAATGAACCTGAGATTTTCCTTTGACACGATTAGCAACATTGGAAAGTCCTTGAAGCCATTCTTCGCTGTTAAAATATTGGTCACCAAAGAATCCATTTCCATCATTATTGTCACAACACCATTTAGGGTCACTAACATGATTATCAGCCAAAACCATCATGCCTTGTTTTCCAAATTCATCAATCACAATATCAAAGGCCTCTACGACGGTTATATTCTCCAAAGAAGGGTTATAAACCCTAAGCCCTAACCTAACACCATGGAGCTTCAATGAGTCCAAAGTATCTCCAATTTTATATGTTGAGTAACGAGTGAACATGTATGTAGCCCATGTATATCTAACACAATTGAACCCTAATCCTTTCATTTGAGCTATAAGATCTTTTAAGGGTATTATGTCAAGACCCTCCCCTATCCTATCATTGCATTGAGGTGGCTTGACCAATTGACACAATGTAGCTTCACCCTTTTTCCTAATTCATCCACTATCCATCTCTTGTTGCTTGAGAGGGGAAGAGAATTTGAGTGTGATGCAAAAATGGAAATTGTCAAAAGTAAAATCATGCACAATTGTTTTCCTCCCATCATAAAATTTAAAATAAGAATGTGAAAATTAAGAAATATAAAATAGGCTTTTGGGTTTTGTTTTAATTAATTTTACTCGTACTTCATCTTTTGTGCTTATATAGGAATTTTTTGCCATGATTATTAGCTTGGTATAAACGATAAGATTGTTTCTTCTTTTTTTCATTTCTAATTTTAGCATGAATATGTTTTATAGCACCTAGCGTTAGTTTTATTTTCCATATATAAAATTGGGTTGTGACACTTCAAACAATAATTATTGTTTTTATAACAAGAAACAATAATTATTGTTGATAACGTATTTGTTTCTAAATAATTTATGTATGAACAAATCTTGTACTTTCAAGGAGCGACAATTTTATGCCAACTCCACTAATTAAGCACACATTGCTATTAAAAGAAACATAGAGTCTCTATAATTGTCCATGTAGTGCAAAATATCATATTATTGTGTATATATACTTGTTTAATTGTGAATAATGGCGAGTCAATAAGTTATTTGTCATGTTATGTAAGATATGTCATCAAATTATGTCTATTTCGGTAAAATATTTTGACGAGGGACTAAATTAAAAGGTTTAAACATGTTGATTATTAGTATGTCTATGATAATATTTATCAAATATCTATTTTTTGCAAAAATTTTACTCTAGGATATGATAGTGACTATCTATGAAATGAATTTTAATCATTGTTAATTTACTATACGTTGCTTTTGTTAGAATTCAAGTGTGAGTGGTCAGTCTCACATTGATTAGGAATGAATGAAATGTTGGATATATAAGATAGAAGTCGCACATACTTAATGTCTTACGATTTTGAGTTGAGATATGGTGTCAAAATCTCTTGTAGATCCTGGAATATTTGATCCGTTATTGCTCTTGTGCTCCCTCGAACTCTCCAACAACTGGTATCAGAGCCTTGGTTCGATTTGGTGGGGGAGCATGAGTGAGATCCTAGTGTGGATCAACTCTAGTGAGGTGAGTGACTCATATTTGATAGGGAGATTATTGGAATTCTAATGTGAATGGTTAGATATATAAGAGAGATGACTTATATACCTAATGTCATGTTTGTAAGACCCATAATTTTAAAGTACCATTTATGTATTTTTGGTGTATTTTAGATTTTGGCTCAGAGGCTTTTTAGCCAAAGTAATAATATTTTAGAGTGTTTATAATCAAAAAGATATTTTGATGCCGATTAGAATTTCTCGTCGATAAATAAATTGAATTAAGTGCGGTGAATCATGTACGGAGAATTTAATGCGTTACAGATGAAATGGTAATTTAACAAATATCTAGATATTTCGAGATATTTGTTAAGTTATATTTATTATGTATATATGTGTTTGTTTGGGGGGAAAAAGAAAGGAAAACTAGAAGGAAGGAAAAGGAAAAGAAAAGAGTATATAAAGGAAAGAAGGAAAAAGGAAGAGAGAGAAAAAAAAGGAAAGAAAAAGAAAGGAAGGAAAATTCGAATTTTCCATCTTCTTCCTCTGATCAACCGTGACCCATTTTTCCTCCTTCTCCCGTTTTCGTTTTCGTCGCTTTCTTTTCTTCAAAACTAGTAACCCAAGGTTGGGTGAGAGTTAGAACAAGGATTTCGCAACTCCACTCTTCCTCCTTGATTCGAAAACGAAGAAAAATGGTATTTGAGATCCAAACACAAACCCCTCCGTTTCTTCTAGATCCAAGCTTCATTTCGCGAAGAGTTAGAAGGGAAAGTTGCTCACTACCACGCCACGATGCTAGGGGACCAATTTGGAGGCGACATTGCGAGCGAATATTTTACCGGTAATCGGTATTAAGAACGGGGAATCTCTTAATGACTTATTTAATTAATGTTGTTTGAAAGTCGTTTAAGTTAAATGGGTATTAAAAATGGGGAATCTTTTAATACCTCGGTTTACTTAATGTGTATTTGAGGAAAATGTTTAAGTTAACTGGGCGTTGAGAATGGGGAATCTCTTAATGTCTCGGTTACTTAACTATCGTTTTTGAAAATCGTTTCGGTAAATGAGTATTAAGAATGGGGAATCTCTTAATATGACTGTTTGCTTAACGTTTTGTTTTGAAAATCATTAAGTTAAATCGGTATTAAGAACGGGGAATCTCTTAATGACTTATTTAATTAATGTTGTTTGAAGGTCGTTTAAGTTAAATGGGTATTAAAAATGGGGAATCTTTTAATATCTGCATTTGCTTAACGATTGTTGTGAATGGAGTCTGTGTATGCTCATGCATTTCATTTGGTAAATTGTGTCGACCCGTGATAGGTGACACCTTGGTAAACTGTACGGACCCGTGATAGGTTGTACGTTTGCGATTTATATTTTAGTAAATCGTGTTGACCCGTGATAGGTGACACTTCGGTAAACTGTACTGACCCGTGATAGGTGGTACGTTTACGATTTACGTTTTTGGTGAATTGTGCTGACCCGTGATAGGTGGCACCTCGGTAAACAGTACTGGTCTGTGATAGGCGGTACGTTTACGATTCCCGCTTTTTCTTTTAGTAAATCGTGTTGACCCGTGATAGGTGACACCATGGTAACTGTACTGACCCGTGATAGGTGGTACATTTACGATTTACATTTTTGGTGGATTGTGCTGACCCGTGATAGGTGGCACCTCGGTAAACAGTACTGGTCTGTGATAGGCGGTACGTTTACGATTCCCGCTTTTTCTTTTAGTAAATCGTGTTGACCCGTGATAGGTGACACCATGGTAACTGTACTGACCCGTGATAGGTGGTACATTTACGATTCCCGCTTTTTCTTTTAGTAAATCGTGTTGACCCGTGATAGGTGACACCATGGTAACTGTACTGACCCGTGATAGGTGGTACATTTACGATTCCCGCTTTTTCTTTTAGTAAATCGTGTTGACCCGTGATAGGTGACACCTCGGTAAACTGTACTGACCCGTGATAGGTGGTACGTTTATGATTTACGCATTTTAGTAAATCGTGCTGACCCGTGATAGGTGGCACCTCGGTAATTGGTACTTTGGCCTGCGATAGGCGGTACGATTATGATTTACGGCCCTTCGAGGAGGGTTTTGGTTTGGAATTCCGAGTCCATGCATTTTGGCATATACGCATTGCATTAGGGTGCTTGGCACGCGAGTCGTGGTTGATTTGAGTTTTATGATTAAGTGATTTGAATTTGAGTCGTTGTGGTAATTGCGTTGAAAATGCTAAGTGTTATGTGTTGATTGTTGTGTGTAAGTATGATGGTTATCGAGATCCCAATTGCCGTGGTAATCGTGTAGGAATTGCTAAGTGTTAGGTTGTGAACTTGATTAGGAATGACTTGAGTTAATGCATGAAATTTTGGAAAAACGATCAGGGAAATCGATTTCCCAATCGATTGGATGAGTTGCAGGAAGTTCACCATTTTGACCTAATCGATTTGCCAATCGATTGTATAAATATGTCTTTCAAAATCTTTTAAGAAATCGATTTGGAAATCGATTGGCAGAGAGGCAGGAACTCAGCAAAACTGCCAAAATCGATTTGGAAATCGATTTGGCAACCCAGGGACTCATCAGAACTGACAAAATCGACTTAGAAATCGATTTGGTCATGCAGAAACTCAGCAGAACTGACCAAATCGATTTGGCAATCGATTGGCTCAGCAAAAGTCCTTATTTTGAGTTAGATAATCGATTGCTCAATTGATTTATCAATGCTTTGGTCAGTTATGTATTACTTGATGGTTGGAGAACTTCATTTTGAGTTCATTGTTAATTGGCAAGCATTATATGAACTTTTAGCATATGGAAAATCCTGTTAAGGTGCATGCTTAGTTGAAAAGTTGTTTTGAGCATTTAAAAACTTAATTGCTATGTGTTAACTGTTATTTTTTTTTGGTTGGTGACCCCTTACAATTATTGTGGAAATCTGGGCTTTGCCCTCAGATGAGAGTCAGGACGGTCCTACCGGTTCGTACCCTACGGACGGGAATGGAGATGGGAACGCTTGACTGCAGTTATGTTAGGAGGATCTCACGGGGCGCGTGGAGATCACTCAGGGTGTATAGCTTTTTGGTAGGATGATCAGATTAGGATGATGTATAGGGACTAGGTGTCCTTCTTTTTGGATTGGAGTATTTTTAGTTTGGAAAACTGTACTTATACTAATCTTGTCAGTTTGACATCTTATTTGAATGGGTTCCATGTACCATTTGTTGTTGTGTAAATGGTTTGGATTTATAATTGGAGAAAATTTTCCGCTGCTTGTAAATTATAATGACTCAATTATTTATCCAAAGGCATTTCCTGATTTAATTCTTTGTTTGTTTTTAATTACTTTAAAAAAAAAAATATACCCTCGCTTTGAAAAACGGGGTGTTACAATGTTGGATTTATAAGAGAAGTGACATCAGTGTCTTAAGGTTTTGGGTTGAGATGCAATATCAAAATCAAAGCTTTATGGTTGAATGTATCAAAATTTGGAATTTGACTAACTTATGTTTAATGTTTTACTAGGATCTTTTGCAATACCACATTTATATTGTCCATAGGCAAAATGTTTGTAAGTTAGTAGTTATGTTAGGTTTTTCGTATTTGAACTTGAAACTTTTTTCTAATAATTCCTTCACCGTGACGTTAACTCACCAACCGAACTACTTACACGAGACTATTGTTCGTGTTATTTATGGTTAAAAAACATTATTTTTAATTTACATATTTTTGCATGGTATGTTTTCAAAATTTAATGTGACAAATTGGGACATGGCCTATGGACTCGAAAAGGGGGTTGAATCGAGTCCTCATTTTTCAAATTTCAATCGATCACACAATGGAAAAAAATAATCCTGATAGATCTACGTACACATTAATATAGAAAATTCAGTTTTAAAACAATTTACGATATTGCAATTGAACAATTCCAATTAAGATATGACAATTTCACGCAAGAAAAATGATTTGATTGAATATTTTGAAAACACTTTTTATAAAATCAAATTTTGAAGGATGCTAGAACCATTTAATAAATTTCGATTATGAACCACAAAACAATTGTTGAGATTATTTCAAAACATATTTTTGCTCAACAATTCCAAACGTGAAATTGATTCAAAAAAGATTTTTCAATGTTCAAAATCTTTCTTTCGTACAAAACACAAAACATGATTTTTATGCATCTGAACTCCAATATCTCAAAATCGATAAAGTGGAGAGAGAAAAACACCAAAAAAAAGGACTTGAATTATATTTTTAATGTTTTTAAACACTTTTGATAAAAACGGATGATAATATATAAATGTGATAAAGCAAAAGTAAATATAGAGAGGAAACACAAGCCAATTTATCTTAGCTCACCACCAACACGGTACTTACATTCAGTCCCTTCACTCTGAAGGATTTAACCCACTAATACCAAAAAGTATCACACGTCCACTAAACACCTACTAGTCAATCTGATTGTGTTCAAGTCTTCTAAATATTCTAGCTTAGTACATTCAAGTTGTTGATGACAGTAGCCACTGTTGAGGCAAAAATCTTTTTGATGTATGTTTTAACGACAACAAACCTTATGGAATAAATGATTAAGTTTTATAAATGATGGTCTACTAATGATTGCACTTGAGTTTTGTTTAAGGAACATGAATTGCATAAGTGAAAAAGTAAGAACCCATTCACTTCATCAAAATGCATAAGTATCCAATCAATAATGAAATAATCTCAAAAGGAATGTATCATATATCAATCATTCAAAAGAATAATTATTACATCTTCAAGATATCATCTTCATGAAGAAGATGGTCAAATACATGCATACAACAATCAATGATCATATACTATGCTACAAATCAGAAGCAAGATCATTTGAAAGAAGCAAGATCAAGTCTGAGAAACGAAGAACATTCTTGACAACATTCTAGAAAACGAAGATCATTCTTGACCGCATTCTAAAAATCCAATAACATTCTTGTTTACAAAGAACAAAGTCTTCTTTAAATCAAGATTCATTTGGGCTACAAAAATACATCAATCTACATTTCAAATCACTAGTATTCATTACATAGGAACATAATTATATACTCAAGATCATTTTGGACAGATTCGTTTCATAAGATCAAAGCAATGCATCAAGAATAAAAAGAAAGACTAATCCCCAGATTTGATTGCTAAAGTAAGCAAGTACAAATTGGACATAAATGATAAAGTCATTGCATCACTGACACACGTACATAACAAAAAATCTAGGCACACAACAGTTGTCATAATTGTCAAAATGCAGCAATAACTCAAAACATAAACGAAGAACGTTCTCCGTTTTCACAGCTTTAATCCAAGAACGTTCTGGTTTACAAAGAGCAAAATCTGCTATAATTTAAAATCGATCTGGACTACAAAAGTATATCTATTTAGACTACAAAACATCAGTATTCATCACAGAGAAATTTAATAATATACGCAAGATTGTTTTAGATAGATTTGATCAAAGAGGATCAACAAAGGCAAAGCAAAACATCACGATCAATCTCCAAATTGATGAGCTATGAGAAAGGACAACCATGACAGAAAAGACACTGCTGCTCCACCTTTTTGCAGAAAGTACATCATGTTTCTGAGACAAAGGACTGACACACAGCAGTTGTCAAAATCCAACACTCATACAAAACACAAACGAAGAATGTTCTTGTTTTACAAAAGAATATTATGATTTTAATTATCTTTAAAAGACAAAATTAAAACTGGTAATTTTCCACAATATAAACCACATATTAAAGAGTAACAAGATTGCTCAAATCATTGGTGAAGTCAAGAACTTGAGTTCAACGCCCAAAGGTGGAAAACAACCTCAAGATTGATCTCCAAAATTGATGAGTTATGAGCAATGACACAAGTACAATGTACTTACAATATTTTGCAGAAAGTTCTGGATAAACCTGACTCAGAATAGTGCCAACTGACATGTGACAACCCATTCACGTTTTCCATGAGACCCAAAAGCAAGAACGTTCTCTGTTTGTCAAGAACGTTCTGGAAAACAAATAAACACATGTTTAATTGCTTTAAAATATATCTAACACTTGGGAAGTGTTGAAGTAACAATGTCGATTTACAAGGAAGGGGGATTTGAATTGTAAATGTACCTTTTAAAAACTCTTGTTAAAAACTTAAGAAAATAACTCAAGATTGATCTTGGTTAGTAAAACAGAGAAACGGAGAACATTCTTGCTTTTATTATAAAATAGAGAACGTTCCTTGATTAGATTAAAATAGAAAATCAGTTTGTGTTTTATCTTAGTTAATCAGTTAAGTTTAACAAATAAAGAGACAGGATAGAGAATACCACACAAAGAAATATCCTGGTTCACCCAACTTGGGTTACGTCCAGTCCTCACACTGTGAGATTTTCCACTAAGTGTTTAAAAAAAAGAACCTTCTTGATTTTACAGCACCTAGTCTAGATCAACCTTGATCTGTTTTAATCTCTATTACTTTCCACCCAGAAAGCAACAACATCACATATCTAACTTTGATAGGATTCCATGCAATCTAAACAAACTATAAAGAAATTCTTATAGTTTGAGTTTTTACAATAAGATTGATTTTGACAGAATCTAAGATATCTCAACTCTTGTTTGAGACTTGATTCTTTTCAAAGAAATCAGTAATGATCAAGCAATCTGATATGAGATTTTTAGAACTGCTTCTTCTTTGCGAATTTTTAGAATTTCAAGTGTGTATGTGATTGATGTTTGAGATTTTACAGCACTTGAATTTCTTGCTTTGCTCTTGGATATTGGCATTCTATTTATAGGCTTTAGAAGCATTTAATGAGGTCAAAAAGAGTTGTTGGTAGTGCTCTGTATTTTTTACTGAAACCAATATTTCAGAATAAAAATAATCCAACCATTGATTTAAAAACTGCTTTTTGACTTTTCTATTGAAGCTTTAAATCAATTTTGTCTTCTAGTTAAAAAGCCTTTGAAGTTTCTTCCTTGATCTTGGATGGTACAGTTTCGATCTTGAGTCTTGAATGTAGCCCATTGAGTTTGAAGAAGAATTATAAACCATTGCAGAAGAGAAGACATTGCTGCTGGAGTTATGCAGAAAACAGAGATTGATTATCAATCTGGATCTGTCAATTTGATCTTTCTGGAGTTTTGATGATCAATCTGGAGTTCTTGTTTTGATCATTCTGGATGTCCTTTGTAATGTCTTATCATATATCAATGTTGATCAAACTTTCTTGATAGTTTGATTTTAGAGTTACAAATTGTTCTTATTTTTGTTCTTATTTTAGAGTTCTTACAAATTGTCCTTGTTTATTTTCATCAAAACTTTAAATATGGAGTTTGTCTCAACAAGTGTGTCCAACGGATATATTCATTTTAAATTGAATATTTAAAGCCTTTTAACATTTATAAATTGAAGATCAATTGGAAGATAAAGGCAAGAGTTCAATTTACAAATCTACCAACACTTGTTCAAGTAACAAGTCAAAAATCTCTTCAAATAAATTTCAGCTCTCTTCACTATATCTTTGGATAATTATTTACTAAGTTTGTCTTTCATTTATGTTGAGACAAAATCTCTCAAATGATTTTAATGATAACAAAATTACTTAAGAGATTATGATTGTGGTTAATGACTAACATGTGCTCTTGAGTGTATTCATATAAGAAAATAGGTTATTAATCATTAAGGCAAAAAGAAGGAAAATATGATTCAAATATGAGGATGGAAAACCATGTGAGGATGGAAATTGCTGAAGATGAAAACCGTGAGGATGGCCTGCAAATTAAAAAATCTTCAGATTTGCCCAATTTGTGCCCTCACCAGAACAAATGCTTTTATTCATTAAAGAAATGCACAACAAAGTCAAAGAATGAATAAGTAAAAGTATTTGAAATCAAAAGTCAGAAGGTCAAAGGAAAAGGATGAATATAGCCAGATCTAGAATCCAGAGGATGGCAGACTAGGCTGAAAATGATTCAGCAAAGTTGAAAGCAACCCATCAAGCATGTGCAAAGGCTAAAATCAGATCATTTATTGGGCTTGCACGAATTAATACATGAAGAAGTCAAGTTACAGAAAGGCCACAAGAAACAAGCCAAAAATAGACAATCACATGTTGCTGCCAGATCTGATCCTCGGATGGAGTGTGACAGTCCTATGTAATAGGGTGGCTTTCTCTCTCTTGTCAACATCACCTCAAAAGCTGAAATCAACCTAGTCCTTAAAGTTTTCGAAAAGGTTGCAGCTCACATGGTCAAAGAAACAGCTTTGCACTTCTGATAAAAGAGAATAGACAAGGACTTGTCAAGATCAAGTTACAAGAAAGTTATGCATGCGCGAGGATGGATGCTGCCTGGGCTAGAAAAGTTGAATGGCAGTTCTGTAATTATGATGAAAAACCTTGGATCTTTAGAAATGAGTTCCAACGGTCATCAAAGAGCTTGGACCCCTATAAAATGCAACAAGTTCTCCATCATAAGACACACAACACAATTGCACAAAAAGATCAAGCATCTTAAAGCTATCAAGAGCAATACCCATCCTCACTTCATACTTTTTTTGATCCTACACTATATCTTTGTAAATCCTTTGAGAAAGTATTAAGTATCAATCACTCTCATACCACTTTGTAATTTCCTTGTGAGTTACACTTGGAAATATTTGAATATTGATTGTAAGCTTGGTGAAGCTAAAGAATACATAGTTTGTAATCATCCTCAGAGTGAGGTTGATCAGTTTGAACGTTAGTGAAAAATCTCACAAGGTGTCAGGACTAGACGTAGCCATCTTTGGATGGACTAATATAAAATTGTGTGTGTGTCTCTCCTATTCTTCTCTTACTCTTTCACTCAAGTTAAAACTAAAGGGTTGAAAAAATCCATCCTGGGACTTACCATCCTCAACGAGAGGATAGTTTTAAAATCTCTTGAAAATTATTTTTAAAGAGCAAAATCCCTATTCAACCCCCCCCCCCCCCTCTAGTGATATTTAGCTACATCAATTTATCTCAAACAAGTGTTGATAAGTTTCAAGATCTCAAACACTTTTATCATACACATCATTTGTAACTCAAGTGTATCTTTTGTGTTAGATTGAGTGTGTTTGTAAAAATTATTTAAAGGTTGAAAGGTGATTGTAAAAATCCTTTCTAGGTTGAAAGGTAAAGATTGTAACAGATCAAGGTTGATTTGGACTGGTGGTGTAAAAACCAATAACGTTCTCCGTTTTAAACACTTAGTGAAAAATCTCACGGTTGTGAGGATTGGACGTAACCCGGGTTGGGTGAACCAGAATCATCTCTGTGTGATATCTTTTCCCTTATCTCTATTTATTTCTAGTGTTTTAATCATCAAATTAAATAGATAAATTAAATTGTGTGTTTTTCACTAACCAAGAATGTTCTTTGTTTTCTATTTTCATAAGCAAGATTAATATTAAGTTAAATTCCTTAAGTTTTAACAGGAAATTTTAAAAATGTGAAATCACAATTCAAACCCCATTTTCTTGTGATTGACATTGCTACTTCAATTGGCATCAGAGCTCTGCCTCTAAAGTTTGAACACTTAACAGTGTAAGAGGAAAACACTCAGGAAGAATAAGTAATGTCAAAAGCTAACATGTGCTTGATGGAAAACTTAGAAAATAATGAGGTAACCATCTATGAACTATGTCCTTCATGTGTACAAATGGAAAAAATAATTTGATAATCTTGAAGTAGCAATATCAATTTACAAGAAACGGGATTTGAATTGTAAACTCACCCTTTTAAAAATTCATGTTAAAAACTTAAGAAGATAACTCAAGATTGATATTGGTTGTGAAAACAGAAAACGGATAACGTTCTTGGTTTTAACCAAAAAACGGAGAACGTTATTGGTTAGTTAAAATCAGTAATTCAATTTATGTATTTAACTTGATAATCAATTAGATTGAAAGTAAATAGATAAGGGAAGAGATACCACACAATGATATATCCTGGTTCACTCATCCCGGATTACATCAAGTCCTCACAACAGTGAGATTTTCCATTAAGTGTTTAAAACAAATAACCTTCTTAGTTTTACAACACCTAGTTCAGATCAACCTTCAAATGCTACAAAGTTAAAACCTTTCCACCCATAAAGGAGTTCAATCAAGTCACCTATCAACCTTGATAGGATTTCTTACAATCTACCCAAACTATACTAAACTCTTATAGTTTGAGTTTTACAATAATGATGAGATTGCTTTGTTAGAATATGAGAAGGCTCAATACTTTTTTGAGTTCCGATTCTTTAACAAAGAAATACAAGAGAATGATTCTAGGAATCGAATGGGAAAAATCCAAATTGATTCAATGTATGTGAGTGAGAGAATGATTGAAATGAGTAATGAATTGCTTAGTACTTGAAGCCCTGCTTTTTCCTTGAGCATTGGCCTTCATTTTATAGGCTTTTAGGACATTTAATAATGGTCAAAAGAGTTTTTGGTAGTGCTCTGTCAGATTTGACCAAAACCAATATATTTGAATAAAAATATTCCAACCTTTGAACACTTTGTGAAATCTGTTTGACTGGACATTTTTCTTCATTCTTGATCAGATTTCTTTTGTGTTTTAGTGATCCTTTATACCTCAGATATATTTGTTAATGATATTACTTCAATCTGGAGATTTAATTCTGCCAAAACAGCTTGGAGAATGATGACAATCTGTTGCATAATGTATATTGAAAATTCTAGAGATTGATATCAATCTGGAGACTTAGTCTTGAACATCCTTGAGATTGATAATCAATCTAGAGACTGGTCTGATCATTCTGGAGAAAGATGTTTGTTGCTGAATATCAAGTGTAACAAGCAGGAAAATGTTTATCAATCTGGAGACTGGTATTACACTGTTGTCCATATTGATCAGAATGCTGTCAAGAAAGTTCAGATATGTCTAGTCTTGCTAATTCGTGATCTTTTCTCTTTGTAATTTGAGTAGTTTCTTTGAATCTAATCATCTTTGTTTGTTCCTTGCCAAGTGCTGATGATATAGATGTAAAATCCAGAGGCTAAAACTTCTTTTAATTAGTGGAGATTGATTGATTTTGGAGTTGTGATGATCAATCTTGAAACTGGAGAACATTCTCCATTTTCCAGATTTTGTCAAGAATTTTTCTTCTTTCTTGTTTGTTCAGATTTTGCTTTTCATGCTGATTTATTCTTGCTTTACTTTGATCTTATCTTTGATTAATAAACTCAAACACATGTTGAGACAAAATCTCTCAAATGATTTTAATGATAACAAAATTACTTAAGAGATTATGATTGTGGTTAATGACTAATGTGTGCTTTTGAGTGTATTCATATAAGGAAATAGGTTATTAATCATTAAGGCAAAAAGAAGAAAAATGTGATTCAAATATGAGGATGGAAAATGCTAAGGATGGAAAACAGCGAGGATGGCCATGCGAGCTGTTGAATCTTCAAATATGCACCATATGTGTCCTCACAAGAACATATGCTTTTATTTATTAAAGAAATGCACAACAAAGTTAAAGAATGAATAAAAAAAATATTTGAAATAAAGAAGTTAGAAGGCCAAAAGGAAAAGGACAAGAATAGTTAGATCTAAGTCTAAGAGGATGACAGACTAGGCTGAGGATGGTTCAGCAAAGTTGAAAGCAACCCATCAAGCATGTGCAAAGGCTAAAATCAGATCATTTATTGTGCTTGCACGAATAAATACATGAAGAAGTCAAGTTAAAGAAAGGCAACAACAAACAAGTCAAAAATGGAAGATCACATGTTGATGGCAGATCTGATCCTCGGAATGGAGGATGGCAGACCTATGAAAGAGGATGACTCTTTCTCTTGTCAACATCACCCTCAAAAGTTGAAATCAACCTAGTCCTTAAAGTTTTTGAAAAGGCTATAGCTCACGTGGTCAAAGAAACAGCCTTGCACTCTTTGATAAAAGAGAATAGACAAGGACATCTCAAGATCAAGTTTCAAGGAAGTTGATCTGCATGCGCGAGGATGGCCTCTGCCAGTCCAAGAACAAGCTGAATGGCAGTTCTGTAATTATGATGAAAAACCTTGGATCTTTTGTAATGAATTCCAACGGTCATCAAAGAGCTTGGACCTCTATAAAATGCAGCAAGCTCTTCATCATACAACACACAACACAATTGCATAAAAAGATCAAGCATCTTAAAGCTATCAAGAGCAATACCCATCCCCACTTCATACTTTCTTAAATCCTACACTAGATCTTTGTAAATCCTTTGAGAAAGTATTTAGAATCAATCACTCTCATATTACTTTTCAATTTCCATGTGAGATACACTTGGAAATATTTGAAAATTGATTGTAAGCTTGGTGAAGCTAAAGAATACACATTTTGTAATCATACTCAGCGTGAGGTTGATCTGTTTGAACTTTAGTAAAATATCACGTGGGTGTGAGGACTGGACGTAGTCATCTGTGGGTGAACCAGTATAAAATTGTGTGTGTCACTCTCATATTTCTCTCTCACTCTTTTGCTCAACTCAAAACTAAAGGTTTGAAAAACCCATCCTCGGACTTACCATCCTCAGCTAGAGGATAGTTTTAAAAACACTTGAAAATTATTTTTTACAGCAAAATCCCTATTCAACCCCCCTTCTAGTGATATTTAGCTACATCAATTGGCATCGGAGCAAAGTTCTCAAAAAAAAAAAAAAAAATACACCTAACAGTGTAATAGAAAAATATCCAAAAGGAAAAATGTCAAAAGCTAAGTATATTCCTGAAGGAGGATCATCCAGCCGACCTCCCTACTTTGATGGTACAGATTACTACCACTAGAAAGGTAAGATGAGGCTATTTCTCATATCACAAGACAACAACATGTGGTCTATGGTAGAAAATGGAGATCACGTCATCAGAACCAACAACATAGACGCAACCTCCGATGAGAAACCTCAAGCACAATGGACGGTGGATGAAAATGCAAAGGTACTCCTAAACTCTAAAGCTCATTTATTTCTAACGTGTGCCTTGAGCAGGGAAGAGTATGCCAGAGTTGAAGAGTGCAAAAATGCTAAAGAGCTCTAGGATACTCTAAAGATCGATCATGAAGGATCAAGCCATGTAAAAGAAGCGAGGATAGATATGGGAGTAAGAGATTTTGAACTATTCGAAATGAAGGAGGAGGAAACTATTGATGAAATGTTCTCAAGGTTAACAATCATATTAAATAACTTGAGATCTCTTGGAAAGGTATACTCCGTTCAAGAAAGGATAAGAAAAATCCTAAGAAGTTTACCAAAAGAATGGAGGCCAATGGTAACTGCCATTACAGAAGCAAGAGATTTGACCAACATGAAATTAGAAGATTTGATTGGAACTCTAAGAGCTCATGAACCACTGTTGCTGGCAGATAAACCAAGCAAAAAGGGAAGAATGATTGCTCTAAAAACCAGCCAAATAGAAAGTTCATCCTCCAAGAAGAATGACAATGTCATAAAGAAGGAAAACACGAAGTATCCTCTATCTGAGGATGAGGATGAACTCGCTCTGATTTCCAGAAGAATTCAGAGGATGATAAACAGAAGAGGACAGAATAAAGGACCTCCTCAAAAAGAAAAAATTGGCAAAAGTCAAATAACTTGTTATGGATGCAACAAGATGGGACACTACAAAACTGAGTGTCCTCTCAACAAAAGGAACTCAAGAAGATTTCCATACAAAAACAAATCCATGATGATTACTTGGGATGATAGTGATGAGTCATCCTCTGAGCAAGAAAAGGAATAAGAGGTCAACCTTTGTCTCATGGCAAAATCAGAAACTGAAAAGGTAAGTATTTCTGAACTATGTCCTACTTGTGAGAAATTAGAAATTGAATTTGATAGCCTCTTAAATGACTCAAACACTTTATCTCAAAAATGTATATTTCA
>NC_021162.2:4252654-4280415 GCF_000331145.2 Cicer arietinum
TAAGAAGAAAGCTAACAATGTAAAGTCAGCATGATCATTCTGTGGTAAACATGGGCACCATGATTCTATTTGTTATCACAAAACGAAAGTCCTCACAAGAGGAAAAACTAACCAACAAGGACCCAATGCTATATGGGTACCTAAGTCCCTTTTAAACTCTAATACAGGTTCACCCTCTAATCAACAAAATAAAGCCTTGGTACTTGGACAATGGTTGCTCAAGGCATATGATAGGGGATAAGCAATGCTTCATGTCATTGGAGATAAAGGATGGAGGACCAGTCACATTTGTAATACTATGATAAAGCTCAAATAAAAGGAACAAGTATTATTGGTAAGAATAATTCTGCAAAAATTGAAAATGTTTAGTATGTGGATGGCTTAAAACATAACTTGTTAAGCATTAGTCAATTATGTGATAGTGGTTTTGAAGTTATTTTCAAGCCTACTCTATGTGAGGTTAAGCACTCATCCTCGGGTAGAGTTTTCTTTTTCGGGTTTAGAAAAAAGAATTTATATGAACTTTATCGTGATGATTTACCTATTGGATCTTGTTTTGTTTCCATTGAAAAAGATAAATGGATTTGGCACAAACGAGTTGGTCACACAAGCTTAAACACTATTTCTAAATTAGCAAATTTAGAATTAGTAAAAGGTCTTCCAAAAATTAATTTTGAAAAAGACAAAGTTTGTGAACTTGTGTAAAAGGAAAACAAGTTAAAAGTAGTTTTCACTCTAAACACTTTGTTTCAACAAATCATCCTCTTGAACTTATTCACAGTGATCTTTTTGGTCCTATCAAAACTCCAAGTCTTAGTGGAAAAAGATATGGTTTTGTAATTGTTGATGATTTTTCTCGTTTTACTTGGGTTCTATTTTTAAAACATAAAGATGAAGCCTTTGAGGCATTCCACCATTTTTGTAAAAAGGTTCCAAACGAAAAAGGATCAAAAATTGTCTCGGTGAGAAATGACCATGGAGGTGAATTTGAAAATGAATCCTTTAAAAATCTTTGTGAAGAAAATGGTATTTCTCACAACTTTTCTTGTCCAAGAACTCCCCCAGCAAAATGGGGTTGTTGAAAGGAAAAATAGAACTTTACAAGAAATGGTTAGAACTATTTTAAATGAAGACAACATTGAAAAATACTTTTGGGCCGAAGCCATCAACACTGCTTGTTATGTTTCTAATCGTGCATCCATTAGAAAAAATTTAAACAAAACTCCATACGAAATATGGAAAGGGAGAAAACCAAATATTTCCTATTTTCATATATTTGGGTGTTATTGCTACATTATAAATAATAAAGAAAATTTGGGAAAGTTTGATCCAAAATCTGATAAAGGAATTTTTCTAGGATACTCCACAACGTCAAAGGTTATAGAATATATAATCTTAGGACTCAAACTGTGGAGGAATCCATGCATGTTATTTTTGAAGAGTTTGATGACTTGTGTTTAGAAAAAATGGATAAAGATGAAGAAGATGAACAATCATCCTCTCAAGTACCCGGTCCTCACGAAGAGGATGAGTCTGACCCAACCTCTCAGCAACTTCCAAAAGGATGGAAAACAGTCACACATCATCCTCCAGATCTAATCATTGGGAATACTGAGGATGGTGTTAGAACCAAAAATTCTCTCAAGGAAAGCACTACCAACATGGCCATGATATCACAAGTTGAACCCAAAATGATTGATCAAGCTATTGGTGACAAATCATGGGTTGAAGCTATGATGGAAGAACTCTCACAGTTTGAAAGAAACAAGGTATGGAATCTTGTACCCCATCCTCTGGACAAATCTATTATTGGGACTAAATGGATATTTAGAAATAAACTAAATGAGGATGGAGAAATCATTAGAAATAAAGTAAGACTAGTGGCACAAGGGTACAATCAACAAGAAGGAATTGATTATGATCAAACGTTTGTACCCGTAGCAAGACTTGAAGCAATAAGAGTCCTCTTAGCTTATGTTACTCATAAAGGTACCAAACTATTTCAAATGGATGTCAAAAGTTCCTTTTTGAATGGGTTCTTAAATGAGGAAGTGTATGTTCGTCAACCTCCTGGGTTTGAGGATGAGAAGAGGCCGAACCATGTGTTCAAACTCTCAAAAGCTCTTTATGGTTTAAAGCAAGCTCCTCGAGCTTGGTATGAGAGGTTAAGCTCTTTTCTAAAAGAAAATGGATTCATTAGAGGACAGATTGATACTACTCTTTTCAAGAAGACTCTTGAGAAGGATTTATTGATTGTTCAAATATATGTCGATGACATAATCTTTGGATCAACAAATGAAAAGATGTGTAAAGATTTCTCCAATCTCATGCAAAGTGAGTTTGAGATGAGTATGATGGGGGAATTAAAATTCTTCCTTGGTTTGCAAATCAAACAATGAGAGGATGGCATTTTTATATCACAAGAAAAATACACCAAGGATTTACTCAACAAATATAACATGAGTTCAGCCAAGAGTATTGGGAACTCCTATGCATCCATCCTCCATACTCCCCAAAGATGATGAAGGAATTCCAATATCTGAAAAGGAGTACAGAGGGATGATCGAGTCCTTGTTGTATTTAACAGCCAGTAGACCAGGCATAGTCTTTGCAGTTGGTCTTTGTGCAAGATTTCAATCCTCTCCTAAAGAATCCCATCTCACTGCAGTGAAAAGGATTTTCAGATATCTTGTTGGCACTATAAATCTGGGAATTTGGTACAAGAAATGTTCCAATCTTGACCTCATAGCTTATTGTGATGCCGACTACGCGAGAGATAAAGTTGAAAGAAAAAGCACAAGTGGTGTTTGCCAATTTCTTGGTAAATCCCTAATAAGTTGGTCATGCAAGAAACAAAGTACCATTGCTCTTTCAACTACTGAGGCAGAATATGTATCAGCCGCTAAATGTTGCTCACAATTACTTTGGATAAAAAATCAACTTGGAGGATTATTCATTAAGGTACACAAAAATTCTCATCCTCTGTGATAATACAAGTGCAATAAATCTGTCTAAAAATCCCATTCAACATTCTAAATCTAAGCACATTGAAATTAAACATCATTTTATAAGAGATCATGTGCAAAAACGGGATTTAGAACTGATTCTTTGTTGACACTGAAAATCAATTAGCAGATATCTTTACCAAACCTCTTCAAGAGGATAGGTTCAAAAAGATCTTGGAGGAACTCTCAATCTTTAATTTGTCCAAAATTAATTGATTTATCTTTTGTTATGTTTCGTTATTATATTTTTTTGGTTTTATTTACTAAATAAAAATCCAAAAAATATTATGTTGTTTATTTTATATGAATATACATTTTAGTCTAAAAATGTGAGGATGGCAAAAACCACCACATGACAGAAATGTCCTTATTGGTGTAACTTCCCTTGACACGGCAGACAACAAAACCTACACGCGTCTCTTCTCTCATTGGCCGGCATGTGTGGCGCATGCCTCCGTCCTTCACGCCGTGCCTTTAATGCAGTAACGACTACGTGTCCCAGCATGTCCCATCCATCATCACGCTAGCTCCTAGGTAAACAGCGCATTAATTTTCTTTCCTATCACACGTTTCCTCCCACGTTTCTTCCTGTACATCTTCCATCCTCATCTATGTATTTCACGTCCTCCATCTTCCTCACTCATCAACCCTCTGTTCAAAACCTCTCTTTACTCATCAGTTGTTTTCCGCTCTAAGTCTTTTCTGATCAATGGCCCGTACCAAAGTTACTGCAAAACACAAAATCTCGTATCAAGAACCAGAAGAGAACCAAGATGTCTACTCAAGCACTGAGTCAGATTATCATGAGGAAACCCAATCTGAAGCAAATTCCATGAACACCATTTCTTCCTCTCAGTCATCCAAAAGTTCTTCTTCTCCTTCTATCACTCCAAAAATCTCCAAAAACTCATCCTCCTCAGCTCCCTCCAGGCGCTCCTCTAGAATCATGTCTGGAGCCGTTTCATCCAAAAAAGCACTTCCCTAGGACAATACGATTCATGTCATCAATTATGATGATTCAGAGACCATTCTCCTTGTCGAACCTTCACAACAGCCTCCTCCTGCGAAATCAACCTCCAAAACTCCAACTCCTAAAAAGGCCAAACCTTCTTCGCCAAAACCCCCATCCTGATCCACAAAAAATTATGAAATCACTTCACTGCTTGATTCGGCCGAATTAAAGACTATCTACATCTCAAAATGGCAAAACAAGTTTGTGGTCAATGGTAAAATCATTGACCTTGCTGATATCAAACAAGGAGGGTTCAATGTTGAAGAAATGTTTGACCAACTCGGATGGACCTCTTTTTTCAAAATCAATGAACCTCAGTATCCTCGCCTAGTAAGGGCTTTCAACGTTGCTTCAAAAGGATCAAAAGGCACCACTAATTTCAGTATGGTGCTAAAAGGGGTTCATATGGAAATTACTGCTTATCTAAACACAATGTATTCACAATGTGTCATCACTAGGACCTCAGTACTCCAAAACACACTCATCAAACCTCCAAAACCGTTGGTAGCCTCCAACCTCGTCCCTTTGTGCCGCATCCTCCACAATATTTGTGTCAACTCCATCACGCCCAGGCTGGCAGTTTTGAGAAGGTCACAGAGCTTGACCTCATGATCATTCATCACTTGAAAACTGGTACTCCTCTTCATTTGGGTCATGGTACTTTTACCTTCATGTTGAATGTTGTTGTGATGGGACGATCTGCTCCCTATGAGATGATTTTGACTAAAATCTTCAAATTTTTCAAAATCCCACTTGAGAATGAACACTCCATTCCCTTCAACAACATTTTTTCTATTAAGAATATTAAACAGATGAAGATTCAAAATGATGACCGCCCTGCCTCCAAGAAACGGAAAGCCCGTTCTTCCTCCTCTTTTTCTCAAAAATCTGAAGCTGAAACCACTCAACCTCCACCTGAGGATACACCATCACCACTTATTCCAGAACCCACCTCTCCACTGCGTAACTCTCCTGACGCTACTCCTTCTCCTAACTCACCTGTCCACACACCAACTCAATCTTCACCAATCCACAAACTGACTCCCCTTCATGAAGCCGATCCTCTCCCTGAGGATACCTTCACATCAACTCCTCTTCAAAATATGGAAGATGGTGAGGAGTTATATTTTGATCTCAATTTGTCTTATCCTCCCTCTGCTACATATGTGCCTATGGCTTCTCCTCCAACTGTGCCAGTGGATGAAGATGTGCTCCCACCACCAGATTTTTCGCAACAAATTCTTCTGCTGGAAACTTTGAAAAACCTGCCCAACCTCTCCCTGAGGTCACAGGTGTGTTCAGTTCCCTTGACTCTTTTTTTACTACAACTACTCATCATTGTTCTAAGGACAAAGCTGAGAGCTCTCAAAATAAGAGTTCCAGCGTCAATGATCACCCTAACGACTTGATTCCTAGCAAGAGGACTGATGAAAGGCAGAATCAGAAGCATATGAAACTTCTCAAATTAATTAGGCAGGACCAGAAGAAAATCCTTCACCGCTTCACTCACTTTCAAAACTTTTTGGTTCAATTTGGTCTCATTCTTGAATGGGTTACCAAACACTTGGTCCCTACTGTTTTTTTTATGCTGCCAAATTTAGGGGGAGAATGGTTATGCATATATGATTATGTTTATCCAGTAGTTGTTTTTTGTGTTAAACTGTTTGTTTTGTTGACTTGTTGTGTTGCCTATGTATCATGTTTGATGTTTATGCTGTGTTGAACAAATCTTTGGAATATTGTCTTATTATTATGAAGTTTTATTTATGGTTAAAATTTTATTATCTCAAATCTCTAGCATATATTCAGGGGGAGTAATGTTTTTAGTTTTAAAAAAACTACCACACATATGATTGAGGGGGAGCATAAACATTTTATCTTATGAACTTGTCTTATTTAAAAATCATAATCTAAAGAATTTTGTCATCATCAAAAAGGGGGAGATTGTTGAGACAAAATATCTCAAATGATTTTAATGATAACAAAATTACTTAAGAGATTATGATTGTGGTTAATGACTAGTATGTGCTTTTGAGTATATTCATATAAGGAAATAGGTTATTAATCATTAAGTCAAAAAGAAGAAAAATGTGATTCAAATCTGAGGATGGAAAATGCTGAGGATGGAAAACAGCGAGGATGGCCATGCGAGCTGTTGAATCTTCAAATATGCACCATATGTGTACTCACAAGAACATATGCTTTTATTTATTAAAGAAATGCACAACAAAGTTAAAGAACGAATAAATAAAAGTATTTGAAATAAAGAAGTTAGAAGGCCAAAAGGAAAAGGACAAGAATAGTTAGATCTAAGTCTAAGAGGATGACAGACTAGGTTGAGGATGGTTCAGCAAAGTTGAAAGCAACCCATCAAGCATGTGCAAAGGCTAAAATCAGACCATTTATTGTGCTTGCACGAATGAATACATGAAGAAGTCAAGTTAAAGAAAGGCAACAATAAACAAGCCAAAAATGGAAGATCACATGTTGATGGCAGATCTGATCCTCAGATTGGAGGATGGCAGACTTATGAAAGAGGGTGGCTCTCTCTCTTGTCAACATCACCCTCAAAAGTTGAAATCAACCTAGTCCTTAAAGTTTTTGAAAAGGCTATAGCTCACATGGTCAAAGAAACAGCCTTGCACTCTTTGATAAAAGAGAATAGACAAGGACATCTCAAGATCAAGTTTCAAGGAAGTTGATTTGTATGCGCGAGGATGGCCTCTGCCAGTTCAAGAACAAGCTGAATGGAAGTTCTGTAATTATGATGAAAAACCATGGATCTTTTGAAATGAATTCCAACAGTCATCAAAGAGCTTGGACCTCTATAAAATGCAGCAAGCTCTTCATCATACAACACACAACACAATTGCATAAAAAGATCAAGCATCTTAAAGCTATCAAGAGCAATACCCATCCTCACTTCATACTTTCTTCAATCCTACACTAGATCTTTGTAAATGATTTGAGAAAGTATTTAGAATCAATCAATCTCATGTTACTTTGCAATTTCCATGTGAGATACACTTGGAAATATTTGAAAATTGATTGTAAGCTTGGTGAAGCTAAAGAATACACATTTTGTAATCATCCTCAGCGTGAGGTTGATCTGTTTGAACTTTAGTAAAATCTCACACGGGTGTGACGACTGGACGTAGCCATCTTTGGGTGAACCAGTATAAAATTATGTGTCTCTCTCATATTTCTCTCTCACTCTTTTGCTCAACTCAAAACTGAAGGTTTGAAAAACCCATCCTCGGACTTACCATCCTCAACGAGAGGATAATTTTAAAAATCATCCTCAGCATGAGGTTGATCTGTTTGAACTTTAGTAAAATCTCACAGAGGTGTGAGGACTGGACGTAGCCATCTTTGGGTGAACCAATATAAAATTGTGTGTGTCTCTCTCTTATTTCTCTCTCACTCTTTTGCTCAACTCAAAACTGAAAGTTTGAAAAAACCCATCCTACGACTTACCATCCTCAACGAGAGGATAATTTTAAAAACACTTGAAAATTATTTTTTACAGCAAAATCCATATTCAACCCCCCTTCTAGTGATATTTAGCTACATCAACACACATGTTAAATACCAAAATACTTAGAATCATAATTAACATTCTTAATTAACTTTTTGTTTGTTTTCATCAAAACATTAAATTGAGATTTTGTCTCAACAAATATTTTGTGATTCAAACTTTCTTACTCAAAAATATGGTTTATTAAAAGAACAACACCGTAAAGAAAAAGAAGAAAAAGAGACAGCTCAAGCTATGATTGACGAACTTAGTAAGGTCGTTCAAAGTCTGCAGCAACCTCATCTAAAAATGGTTGAGGAACAAAAGATTCTCGATGAGATAACCCTACAAAATCATATTTCATAATGTTCTAAAGCTAAGGATGAAAGCACATCTTTAAAAATAGAAGTTCTTGATTTGAAAAATGATTTAACTAACATGGTAAAGACCACTAAAACCTTTCAAAAGAACATGATATTTGAAGAAGGGATATTTGACAAAGATGATTTAGGTTTCAAAACTTCTCAAAATGAAAACCTTTGTGAAAACTTTTTGTGTCAAAAAGGAAGGATGAGAAAGGTAATATAAGATGCTCTTACTGTAACAAAATTAGACATCTTGATTGCATATATTTTTGCAAAAAAAGGGATAAAGAATTCAAAGAAAAACAATTTCCAAAAAACGAAGAATGTTCTTCGTTTTTTCATTCATGTGAAGAACGCTCTTGTCTCATATCAAAACTTTTTCCAAGAATAAAAAATAAGTGTTCTTACTATTCAAAGAATGGACATATTGAATCAAATTGTTATCATAAGAAAAAAATCTTCTAGAAGTAGATATATTAACCATCAAGGACACAAACAAATATGGGTAGCAAAACCATTACTAACTTGTAATGTAGGAACATCATCCAACAATCAAGAAAGAACATTGATACATGAACAAGGCATGCTCAGTATACATGAATGGAAAATTATGGTGCCTCCTCAGATTACAAACATTTGGAAAGTCTATAACTTTTAGAAACATTAACAAATCAAAGGTACGTGTATCATTAGTTGAAATAATTTTTGCATAGATTAAGGATGTTTGATATGTGAAAGATAACTTTGTAAAATTGATTTTAAAGTTATTTTTTTAAAAACCCCACATGGCTAATGTAAAATAAACATCATCATGTTTCAGTTTAAAGAAAAATCACTATTATACTTAGATGAATTTCCAACAAAATCATGTTTTTAAGAGTTTTAAAAAAAATTGTCATTTCTATAAGAAATGATCAAGAGAAATTTAAAACATCATTCTTCAAATAATTCTTTGATGATATTTCACATGATTTACTTGTCAAAGAACTTTCCAACAATATGAAGTTGTTTTAAAAAAAAATGAGTAACAAGAAATGGCTAGAATAATTTTAAAATGAATCAAGTATTGAAAAATAATTTTGGAGAGAATCCATAAAAATTGTTTGCCATGTTTTTAATCTTGGAAAATATCTTTAATATACCTTCATAAAATTTATTGAAAAATAGAAAGCAAAACATACCATACTTTGATATTTTTGAATGTCATTACTATATTTTGCATGAAAAAGAAAGTATGAGCAAATTTGTTTTAAAATGCCATCAAAGTATATTTTCTAAATACTCTACATTCTATAAATATTATAGAATACAAAATCTCAAAGCCCAAACTATATATTTTGAATTATGCATATTATGTTTGATGAATATGTGATTTTTATGATGAAAGATAGGATAGTGAAGAAACATAATTACAATGTTAAATTTGGATAAATCAAAAAGTTGATAATATTCAAAAATCATCTCCAAAGTATGATCATGGAGTGAAAAAAATAAAAATCTAAGAGAAAGATCAATCTATCCAATCAAAATTAATGCTTTCTATCATGATGATATGGTTGAAGAACATCAACAAGTTCTAAAAAGAGTTGGAACCATTTGCTTTTGACACTCCTACAACTACCTCACTACTTAACTTTCCTCCAAAACATCTCCTCATGATCAAATTATTGGAAGAACTAATTGGGAGGAATTTATTACTGATGCCAAAACTGGTGTTGGAGGTATAATTATAGTGGTTGACATGCCTCTAAACAATCATCCAAGAATTGTGTATATTGTGGAGGATATGGCATACAACGGAATTTTGTGCAACACGTACTTGACTATGGTGAGGCAGTTGCCATGTCTGGTTTAATTAATGTGCATCTACATCTTGATGAACCTGGAAGAACTAATATGGAGGAGGCAACAGTTAAAGAACTCGTCATTGAACTAGATCACTAAAGGAGGTACACTTGATCTCAATTCTTATGATATTTGCATCATGATAAGAATTGATATTTTTTTTAATGATATCATGTGATTGATTGGGTGCTCTTTAAATTAAGAATGCATACTATTTTTTATGCAAGTGTGATTTTCAAGTTTAAATTGATTACACTACTCTTTGTTATTCCTTGTACATGAATATGTCTAATTTTTATCCTTCTTCAACATATTTTAAATATATATCCTTGTTTAGGATTTATTTTTGAATGAGTTCAACAACAAAATATATTTTGGTCTTCATGAAAATGATTTGTGTCTCTTGTTGCTTTAAAACTCAAAACTAATCCAAAAAGACTATGGCATGAAGTCAAAAATTGATATTTGAGCATTTTGAGGCATATTAATATATGTCTTTGCAAATGAGTCTTATTTGTTGCTTATTTCTTTTGTAAAAATTGATATCAAGTATTTAAATATATTTTAAGCATGATAGATAGAAATAACAACAATCAAAAATAGCATACACACTTACAAATGAAAGTAACCTTGAACACGTGCTTTATTGTTAATTTGTGTGGTTGCAAAAATATTGTAACAAAATTTTTTTTTAATGTGAGCAAATCTCTTGGCATAATTTTTATCCATTTAAAAAAAATTAATACTTGAAAAATACAAACATTATTAGCAAAAGAATATTTTGTAAAGAGAGAAATTATATTGGACATGATATCATATTCATCTTATTTCGCTTCCATATATGTGCTCATTCTCTTTAGTTTTAAAAAATAAAAAATAGATCTATTTATAACAAATAAGTATGATCATGTTCAAATCAAAATGTTGCCTCTTGTGAAAGAGGATAAAAAGCAAAGAAACATTTTACTTGTTTTATAGAACTTTGAATTATTAAAGGATATTAATTTCATAATATTCAGGGGGAGTTTTTAGAAAATATTTTTTTCTTAAAACTAAAGTCAACTCATTTTGAAAAAATGAGAAAAATATATTCATTGAAAGATTTTCAAGTGTGTTAAAATGTTTGCATATAATTATGTCATATTGCTTTTGTTATCATTATTCATATCTTGATTGCAATATTGACTAAAATGATTTTTGATCATCATATATGCTATGTTCCTTGATGTTAAATGCAAATTTGCAAGTTTGATATATGAATTAATTGATCAACCACGCGATTTCTATGTGAAGAATACTCATGCTATTGCTCCTTATATTTTTACTTCAATTTTTATTCCCCAACCTTTTTGATAGATGCCAAAAGGGGGAGAGAAATATATGATGGATATGTGATGGAAGTAATTAATGAAGAATGTTAAGAATTAACCTCTTGCATATGTTTAGGGGGAGTTTAATTACATATCTATGAACATTCTTGTATTTTATTTACATTCATCCATAAAACTTACGATTTAATCAAAAGGTTTGTCATCATCAAAAAGCGGGGATTGTTGAGGCAAAAACATTTTTGATGTATGTTTTAATGACAAAAAACCTTATGGAATAAATGATTAAGTTTTATGAATGGTGATCTACTAATGATTGCACTTTAGTTTTGTTTAAGGAACATGAATGACATAAGTGAACAAGCAAGAAGCCATTCACTTCATCAAAGTGCATAAGTATCCAATCAATAATGAAATAATCTCAAAAGAAATGTATCATATATCAATCATTCAAGAGAATGATTATTACATGTTCAAGATAACATCTTCATGAAGAAGATGGTCAAATACATTCATACAATAATCAATGATCATATACTATGATATAAATCAAAAGCAAGATCATTTGAAAGAAGCAAGATCAAGTTTGAGAAAGGAAGAACATTCATGACAACATTCTGAAAAACGAATATAATTCTTGACAGCATTATGAAAATCCAAGAACATTCTTGTTTACAAAGAACAAAGTCTTCTTTAAATCAAGATTCATTTGGGCTACAAAAATACATCAATCTACATTGCAAATCACCAGTATTTATTACAAAGGAACATAATTATATACTCAAGATCATTTTGGACAGATTCTTTTCATAAGATCAAAGCAAGCATCAAGAATAAAAAGCAAGACTAATCCTCAAATTTGATTGCTAAAGTAAGCAAGTACAAACTGGATATAAATGATAAAGTCACTGCATCACTGACACACGTACATAACAGAAAAACTAGGCACGCAGCAGCTGTCAGAATTGTGAAAATCCAGCAATCACTCAAAACAGACACGAAGAATGTTCTCCGTTTTCATAGCTTTAATCCAAGAACGTTCTGGTTTACAAAGAGCAAAATCTGCTATAATTTAAAATTGATCTGGACTACAAAAGTACATCTATCCACACTACAAAACATTAGTATTCATCACACAGGAATTTAATAATCTACACAAGATTGTTTTAGATAGATTCGATCAAAGAGGATCAACAAAGGCAAAGCAAAACATCAAGATCAATCTCCAAATTGATGAGCTATGAGAAAGGAAATCCATGACAGTAAGGACATTGTTGCTGCAGCTTTTTGCAGAAATCGCATACTGGTTCTGAGACAAAGAATTGACACACAACAACTGTCAAAATCCAACCCTCATACAAAACAAAAAATGGAGAATGTTCTTGTTTTACAAAAGAACATTCTGATTTTAATTTTCTTTCAAATAAACAATTAACACTGATAATTTTCCACAGTATAAACCACATATTAAAGAGTATCAAGATTGCTCAAATTATTGGTGAAGTCAAGAACTCGATATCAATGCCCAAAGGTGGAAAACGGCCTCAAGATTGATCTGCAAAGTTGATGAGTTATGAGCAAGGACACAAGTACATTGTACTTACAATATTCTACAGAAAGTTCTACATAAACCTGACTCAAAATAGTGTCAACTAACATGTGACAACTCATTCACGTCTTCCATGAGACGCAAAAGCAAGAACATTCTCTGTTTATCAAGAACATTCTGGACAACAAATAAACACATGTTTAATTGCTTTAAAATATATCTAACACTTGGGAAGTGTGTCCAACGAATATATTCATTTTAAACTGAATATTCAAAGCCTTTTAAGATCTATAAATTGAAGATCAATTGGAAGATGAAGGCAAGAGTTCAATTTACAAATCTACCAACACTTGTTCAAGTAACAAGTCAAAAAACTCTTCAAACAAACTTCAGCTCTCTTCATTATATCTTTGGATCATTATTTACTGAATTTGTCTTTCATTTATCTCAAAAAAAGTGTTCAGAAGTTTCAAGATCCCAAACACTTTTATCATACACATCATTTGTAACTCAGGTTTATCTTTTATGTTAGATTGAGTGTATTTGTAAAAATCCTTTCAAGGCTAAAAGGTGATTGTAAAAATCTTTTCTAGGATGAAAGATGAAGATTGTAACAGATCAAGGTTGATCTGGACTGGTGGTGTAAAAACCAAAAACGTTCTCCATTTTGAACACTTAGTGAAAAATCTCACGGATGTGAGTAGGGCTGAGAATAAGCCAGGCCAGGCTTTGAAAGGTGTGAGATTGGCCAACGATTAATTTTTTACGCCTAAGTCTGGCCTACGACCTATCATAGGCTTTTATTTCGGCCTAATCTGGCCTTTTCAAAAGTTTTGTCTGGCCTGAAAGCCTATTTAAAAGCCTTATTCGTATTAAAATATTTAAATGCTCTACTCATACCACATTATGCTCTCCACATACTAATATCAATGTGCATATTTATATATATTAAAAAAAAAATTCTAACAAAATAATTTTAAAAAAATATGAAACAAACATCCTTTAAACCCTAAAACATAATTTTTGGTTTCAAAGAATAGATTTTTTTTTCTGAAACAAACGCACTCATTATTACCTCTCAAACAAATATGGAACGACTACTGAGTGATTGACTAATTGAATGGCTACCGAATAGGGAACGACTACCGAATATGGAATGACTACTGAGTGATTGCCTAACTGATAGAATTTAAAATAGGAAATAACATTATTAATATAATAATAAAAAATAATATTAATAAATAATAAAATATATATAGGGTGACCTAATAGGTTTTTTTATAAGTCTGAGTCTGACCTATTTAAATAAATAGACTTTAAAAATAGCATGAGCCTAGCCATTTTATTAAATAGGTCAGGTCAGACCATAAGTAGGTCAGGCCATAGGCCCCTGACGAACGGCTTAGCCTATTCTCATCCCTAGTTGTGAGGATTTGACGTAACTCAGATTGGGTGAAGTAAAATATATCTCTGTGTGATATCTCTTCCTTTATCTCTATTTATTTCTAGTCTTTTGATTATCAAATTAAATAGATAAATTAATTGTATTTTTCACTAACCAAGAACGTTCTCCATTTTTTATTTTCATAACTAAGATTAATCTTGAGTTAAATTCTTTAAGATTTAACAGAAAATTTTAAAACGGTAAAATCACAATTCAAATCCCTTTTTTGTGATTGACATTGCTACTTCAGCCACTATTAGACTAAGTTATAAAGTGTGTTTAAAATTGTTGTCAAAATAATTCTCACTAGAGAATGTTTTCAAGGTATGTTCTCATAATGTATTGGAAGTTTTTTAGCACTAAAAAATAATACAAAGTTTCACATGTTGTTGTATATGTTTGTAGTAGGTTTTTCATATGTGTTCCGTTTTAAAGTGAATATCACAAGTCCTTAATAAAAAACATCAAAGCAATTAGGATTTCTGGCCGCAATATTTTAAAATTGACTTGGTGATCGACTCAATAAAGGTATCCAGTAAGTGGGTCACTAGTCAAACCTCATGAATGAACTGAATTAAAATAAATAATTCGACCATATGACTTAGTCTCTATTATATATATATATACTTTGTATTGAATTAGAATGATTGACGTGACTCACTCTCTAAATAAAATTTAAAAACAATTAACACTTATAAAATAACGGAAAAAGCATTTCAGATTTAGACAAAATAAATACATGGGGAGTACTCTTTAATTCAATTAAATACATAAATAAAATGATGGTTTGTGAAAGAAAAATACATAAATGGTGGTGGCATTCTATAAAAAAACTAAAATAGGTTTGAAATGTGTTTATTATACATATCATTAGAGGTATTATTATACCATCAGCAGCTCATGGCCTAGTGGTATTGGATGTCCCTAAATTGTATGTCAAAAAATTATAGTTTTATTATGATGATTTTCATTTTTATGTTATCCCTATTAATAAAATATTAATTTTAATTAATTTTTTTAAAAAAATTGTCTTGAATATAATTTTTATAATAAAAATTAAAATTGTGATATGTTTTATTATAAAAATTATACAAGACAAATTTTGTTATAAAAAATTAGTATTTTATTAATATTCTGATTTAAAAATAAAAATAATTATAATACAGTAAGTATAATTTTCTTACACTCCAACTTTTTATCTTTTTTTTTTTAAATGAGTTATAAAATAAGTTGTTCAAAAGTACAATTTATACACAGGTGTTTGTCTCTAATCAATTAGTTAAAAAAAAATGTATGTCTTCTAAATTTAAATGAAAATAATTAAAATATATTAATTACAAGTTTTTTATTATGTATTGATTAAAATCAAATTTGTTGTATTTTATAAGAACCAAAACACAATATTTTATTTTGTAGAGACTAAAATCAAATTTCTTGGATTTTGCAGGGACTAATTTAAAGTCATAAATTATTTAACCGTTAAAAAACTAACAGTGTTAAGTATTATGGACTAAAATAAAAATATTTTCATTTTGTAAGGACTTAAACTAAAAAAATTATTTTACAAGGACTAAAATTGATTTTTTACATTTTGCAGAGATCAATTGCATATCTAAACCAAAAAAAGTTATAATCATAACAATTGATTTCTGGAATAACTATTACTTGGTTTACTTTGTTTAATAACCTTTTGTAAATATTAAATTACATCAATACAATCATCAAATTAATAATTATTATAAAATTTTAATAATATTTGATACTTCATCGAATAAGTTCATTACGACGTAGAATATACTTTTAAAATACAAATAAAAAATTAACTGTAAAATTTTATAGCAAATACATATCCAATTTTTGTAATCTTTGATTTGCATAGTTGTTTAGGGAATACAAATATATTAAACGATTAGTTTGATGAAATTTAATCTCTTCAAAAAATTATTAAATAGAATAATTCAACCAAGAGTTACTTTTTAGCAATAAAACAATTTGTAGTTGTTTTAAGGCAGCTAGCTTAACGTTCCAAAGACCATTCAAATTCTATTTCCTTTTTCAATAATCTGAAGAAAGGTAAAGCATGATGGGTCAATCTCGAAATGAAGAGGGATAGTGATGTCAACATTATGTTAAACCTTTGTATATCTTTCTTTGAGGTCAGGTTTGTTATGTCGGCAACCGTTTTTATTTATCTGGATTTGTAATCAATTCTGTAAGGTAAAAATCCAAAAATATTACATCTTTGACTCCAAATGTGCAAGTGGATTGAGCCTCATGTTATATTTTTGAACTTTGACAAAAACTTCATTCAAATGACCCGATGTGGTCAAATTCATATGTAGAATTAAGTATCATATCATCCATATAAACTTCCAACATTTTCTTGATTTGGTATTTAAATACTTTATTCATCATATGTTGGTATGTTGCCCCTACGTTTTTTAGCTTGAAAGACGTGATGATATAACAATAATTCCTTGTATTCATCATAAATGTTGTTTTTCTCGATATGTTGGATGCATAAGAATTTTATTATGATCAAAGTACGTCTCTATAAACGACAATAGTTTAAATCCAGATGTTTTATTCATTAATTTATTTATGTTCAGAAGGGGATAAGTATTTTTAGGGAATGCTTCGTTGAGATCAGTGTACTCGACACACATACGCCTCTTATTATTACTCTTTTGTTGAGATCAGTGTAGTCGACACGTACGCCCCTTATTATCTGCATAGTCTTTATATCATATTTGCACTCCTTCAAAATCAAATCTGAAAATTGTTGCATCTAGTCCATGTATCATTTTTTTAAATAAGTTAGTATATGATTGACAAGTGAATGTTCAACAAAACTTCTTACAACATGCATGAAAAGTGTTAAAGAACCTTGTGGTACATGTCAATAAAAGTTTGAATAATTGATAATTATTCTATATATGCATCTTTTCATTTGTGTTATTTGAATTCCTGCATTTATATGCATGTCATATAAATTGTTTGTTCACGTTACAAAAAATGTACATTAAAATGCAACATAATAGACTACAAAAAATGTACACTAAAATGCAACATAATAGACTACAAAAAATGTACACTAAAATGCAACATAATAGACTGATGCGATGCAACAACATTGAAATCAACAAAACTAATCATTTTCTTAAAAAAATTTAAACAATTTAAATGAATCATTTATAATAAAACGGGCAGAGTATTATCATAATATTTTTTATTTTCAATTCACTTTTTATCTCAAATATTTATACCAGAAATAGTGAAAACAACAAGAATATAATTCTTAATAAAAAAATAAAACAAGAATATAATTCACTTTCTATCTCAAATATTTATATAAGAATACTGTTTACTTGGAGTACAAGAAAAAATGGTATTTATAATTATTCACATTCCTGGTGGGGAGGAAAACCTTCCCCATGACCAAGTATATGAGAGGTGACTAATCTAATAAAATATTCAAATTATCTATGTTTAGATACATTGTGAATCCATTAAAAACTAAAAACATTTTTAATTGTTAATCATTCGATCAAATATCAATGAGACAACCACCAATGTCCCTGAATGCATTGAATTAAGGAAATCTCGACTGCAGTTAATCCATTTTCTGAAATCTTCATGTTCCAAACAGAAAATAAGACTTCTGGCATAAAACTCAAATAGCAAAACACTGCATTTTTTTTTTCCTTTCTAGAATATAAATGAAGATCAAGGGTATTCAAGCATGAAGCCTCCATTTTATAATATAGATGAAGTTACTATACAAGAGTAGCAACATTACCATATAAAAAATAAGTAAAATAAAGCACATTCAAAATATTCAACACAGTTAAGTCTACAAACATTTTGCATCAAGCACATGTATAAGAACAATTTCAAAATACACTTAAGGTACAACAAATGGTAAACTTGTAGAGAGTTCATCTCAGTAACATTTTCTGTGAAAATTGTACAAGAATTTTTGCTTGTAGTAACGAAGAGGCATGCGACCAATAATTTGTGTATGAGGAAATCTTTGAAAGCCACACAAATTACGTGAAAACGAAGCGTCTCTAACCACCTAAGAAAGATGACGACATTTGCTATTCAATCTCAATGCTATAAAATAACACAACCGCATTTGGGTTGTTTTGCTTCCTTTGCAGTTTTCTTCTCTGTATAAGGAGAAAAGATAAACATGTCAATAAGTATCGGATAAAACACTAAAAGTCTAAAACTAAGGTCATGTTTGGATAAACAATTAATTAAGCCCTTTTACCATACATGTTTATCATATAAGTGCTTATGGATAAGTTATTTCTATAAAAAAAGATAAAATAAAGTCAAATTATTTTTATATGAACTATAAATCGTTTTCACAAGTTATGCTGGAGAGCTTGTGAAAATAAGCTGACAATAGTTTATGGACATGTCATGAGCTATTTTCATAAGCTCTCTCAAAAATTTCACAAATACTTATGCCAATAGGTAAGTTCAAATAAGTCAATTCAGTCAGACCGTAAATGAAATAATATTTGGATAAACAGAGCACCAGTAAATTTACATTTATAAGCAATTAGTATCTCAGATTTGACATGTCTAACTAAAAAGCATTTGGCAATTGAAAAGCGCTATTAATTTATAACTGATAATTGAAAAATCAAGTGTTCTCCAATAGAGTCCATCTAGTAATTAAGAATAAGATAAGGTTAAGTCGCGGCCGAAACTTGTTCAAAAAATAACCATAAACTCTAGATTTGAAAAAGAACTGCATATTTAATGTGTTGTGAAGCAGGTAGTTTCTATTGTTCCTACCAACCAAGATAAATCTGAAAATTGAATTACAACAAAGAATTTAATAACTATACACTGACAATTTAAAAAAGTTTTTCACATACATCCAATCATATATTCTATTATTTGATCATAGTATAAATGAATATTTAATAGGATATCTGCGTAAAACTTATTTCACTATTAGTGTATATAGTTATTAAATTCATGAAACTCTGATAGTTATTATGATAGAGGGAGAGATAGTAAGAAAATAGAAACTTTTTGGGAATCATATCACATTCAACATTTGAAAAAGAATAGCTTATTATTATGCTGTATAGACAAAAAATATTAGAACTAGCTTTTGGCATTCATGGAAATAAATATTAAACCTTTTTCTGTAGTAGGTGGTTGCACAACCACATGCATTGTTGTAACTGTGCCAGGGGCATCACATAGAGGACTCTGGCATTCCCCAACTGTTCTGTTGTTCTCCAATATTTTTCCTGCACTAATTAACTTCAAATCTTTTATAGTCTTTGGGCCATTCTCCTTATCTTCAAAACAGAAAACAAACTTACAGTTATATATCTCAATAAAAGGTAAAAAGTTTGTAGAGATGCTCCTTATATATCAAACGCAATACGGAAAAACCAACATTACGTTGGTCCAAGTAAAACTAGATTCAGATCTCTTAAGCAACGTCCTAGGTTTGAACCTTGTGGATAAAAAAATGTGTTTAGGAGAGGAGACCTCACAGAGAATTGAGCAAACAACATTTGCACATAGATGCATTCAACATATTTTGGACAAGCATATGCAGGACAGCATATCTTTGACACATTAAAATTCAAAATATCACAATAAACACTTCCATTCAACCAAGTACCTTCCATATTCTAAAACACAAACACCGTGATGACACATATGCTACATTCAAACACTTTCATTTTCTCAAATTATTTTTGGTGACTACTTTTCAGTGTCATATTCAATGTTCGTGTGTGTCAGTGCTTCATAGACACTTGGTACCTTCAGGGACTCCTTGATCCCTATATTGAATCCCTTTACGGCCGCTTTGTATCAAACTTAACCTATCTCTCCCTCTCCATAGCAGGTCCTAGACTTCCTTTATCACCAAAAAGAGAAAGAAAAACATCCACATAACTTATCATGCATCTGCTATCACCATGTTTTCAAATCCATCCAAATTATCTGCCTCTCTTAATGCATGAACATAATGTTCCTTACAACAAACAGGAATAATACCAAAGCATCATCTCAAATCTCACACATATAATTTGGCTATTAAGTTGAAAACCCAAAAAGAGAAAACATAAAGAAGACAATAATAAAATACTAACCTTTTGGCCACTGAGCAAGAATACTTTCTTTCAAGGTTGCAATACTAGTGGCAGCAGGAAAACTCTTGGGGCCAATATCAGAACCATCCGTCAACCTAAACTTGATCTCAAACTGCTCTTGGTTCCCAGTCATGCTCAGAGATCCAAGAAACTTGTCGTGAAGTTAAACCGAAATTTAGTAGCTTCAATTATATATCTCAAAAACTATGAACAAGTTTCTGTGTGAATCACTTCAATTCAATTTAATTAATGAATAAGAGGCTATCATCACTCTCAAGTATTCTGCAAAAATAAGACACAAATACAAAAACAAAAAGATTATGAGTAAGAGTTTTCTAATAGATACATCAATATATACCCATATACCCATAAACCTACATAATCTCATAAACTTTTGGAGAGATTTGAAATATTTTATAAAATATCATTTCATATGAGAATCAAATAATTGAAATCAAACAAATACTTAAGAGAAAACATCATAATATGTACCCAAAAAACAAAAACAAAAAAAACATCATAACATAATTCAACTAACTATCAAATGACTATGCATCAAATAAACAAGCAAAATCAAACATACACGCCTAAAGCAGATCCACTTTCAAAAGGATATGCATCAAATAAATAAAAATCTAAAATTTTCAACTAGGTCAACAAAAAAAAAACAAGAATTAAAAAAAAAATAGTGGAACAACAACCTGAAAGTTTTGATTTGTTTTTTGGATTTTCTACGTTTGTGAGTTGGGTATGGATGCCAGTGATCTGAGTGGCAATATTGGAAGTCACGAGAATTTGGTTATAAAAAAACCTAGATGGAGGAAGAAGAAGAAGAAGAAAAAGAAAGTAGGTGCTTTTTCTTCTTCTTTATTTTTTTATTATTATCTTTTTTTTGTTTTTGTTTTGGTGCAATAATTGAAATATTAAAATGGGAGAAAAGAAAAGGAAAAAAATAAGAAAGGAAGGAGAGTGGTTTAGAATATTCAAAGTCATAGAAATGTGTGGTCAATGACTCCATTCTTTCTTTGCTTCTCTCCCTTCTCCTATTCTCCGAAGGCTGTGGAAATGGAAAACTTACCATCTAGTACATTTTTTTATTACATTACTTCTATTACTATATAGGAAATTCATTTTTATACATTAATAGATTTTTTTCTTTCATTTTAAATTAACTATTGTGTTTCTTTTTAATTTTGAATTCTTATTTAAGTGATGTTTAGAGTATTATAAATAAATAAAAATTATAAATATTTATAATTTTTTAATAAGTGAAAAGTTAAATATAAATTTTTAAGTATTAAAAATTTAAAATTTCATATTTAATTTGTTAAAAGATTCTGAATTTTTACAAAGAAGTTGTTAAATATATTTTTAATATTAATGTAACAATTTAAATGTTGTTAAAGATACATAATAGTTGGTTTGTAATCAAGGATAAAAAAATGAAAACAAAAGAATTTAAATGTTTAAAAGTTGACTAAAGTTTTTGATAAGGATTAAAAATAAAATATTAAAATTTTATAAGAACTAAAATTTTATAAAAAATTTATATAAAGGGTATGAGTTTTTTGTGTTGTTTTTTTTTTTATTCTATTATTGCCTTTATAAAACTACCTATTTTTTTTCGTACCAAAAAAAACTATTCATTTATGTCTATTTTTACTCATCTTTCAAATTTTAATGTTTATTTTTAATTTTAAAAGAAAGTGTAAATTACAAAGAAAATAAAATACTATAAAATAAAATAAAATAAAATATTACAGAAAATTGAGCGTTCAATCAATTAAATGGATACTCAATATTTGGCATGTTATTTATTCTAATAAAACAAAGTTAAACACACTTTAATACAATAAAAAAGCATTCAGACGAACATAAAAGTGACTATTTAGACGTTAACAAAATATAGGCTAAATTACATTCGTGGTACCTTAACTTAATTTCAGGTAACGTTTTAGTCCTTTATCTTTTTTTTTCCCGACTTTGTCCTTTATTTTAATTTTAAGTGACAATTCGATATTTTATATTTTAAAATTTCAACAATGTTATCCTTTTCTATACAAAAATTAAAAAAAAAAAAATCAATCAAAACTCATAAAATTAATTATATTCTTCAATATAATACAAATTTCATCAAATTCGTAACGCAAATCTTCAAATAAACTCATATTTTCATACTTTATTTGATATTTTTATGAATAAATGACTAAATCGGGAAGAAAAAAAAGATAAAAGACTAAAACGTTACCTGAAATTAAGTTAAGGGACCACAAATGTAATTTAGCCTAAAATATAATGCAACTTGCCTTTTGACAAAAATTTACTCTTTTTAGTTTTTAGATTATCTATTCCCTCAAAAATAAGTTATAGATTAACGAAAATCAATTTAATTTGGTTAGTTAGTCAAAAATAAAATTAATTAGGTTGGACTAACATGGTTGTTAAATTTTAATTTTTTTAAGCAAAAAAATGTTTACTTATTAAAGTTGAATCAATCAAAAATGTTTGAGTTTTATCACTTGTTTTAGAACAATCATTAACTAAATTTTACTCAATTTATCAATGTAATTTCTTTTACAAACTTGAGGATTAAGAAAAGAATTTATAAAATTTGTAATTAAATTATCTTAAAGTGGGATTTTCTTTTTGATTTTACTGAGGGATTTTTTTCAAACAAGTAGTTTTTAAAATGTAAAATACAATAATTTTAACACATTTTAAATATTTTAGATAATAATAAATAGAAATATTATTACAATTTAATACTAGTGCAATGGACATTCATTTTGAGTATAAAAGAGCTTTACATATATAAGCAATAGAAACTCTTTATTTGTCGTATCATACTATTAAAAGTGGAGGTGAAGGAAGATGATTTGACGATATATAACGATTAAATGTAAGTGTAAAATTATTTTATATTGATTGTGCATATTTTTTTCTTTCTAATTTAATAATTCTTTAAGTTTGTTTTGGTATGGTATATTAGATTTAGGCATGACAACGAGGCGGGGCAGGGCAGAGGCGGATTTCGTTTTCTCCACACCCGCATCTGACTAATCGAGGAAAACCGACACCCACCCATATTTTATAGCAGGTAGCCAATTATTGTTATGAAATTAACCAAAACTATAGAAAAATATAGAACAATTAAAAAGGAGAAATGAGAATATATAATGAGAGAGTAACAGTTGTGTTATACTTATAATTTACAATATCAGATAAGCTATAGATAAGTTATATTTATAGAACACACAAGTAACTTACAAGCACATGAATGACTTATTATAATAATCCAATAACAATCCATTAATAGTAAGAATTTCACTTACATTAAGGATTCAGAGATATACACAAAATATTCATAACATTTTTTAAACTAGCGTGGAGCCAAGCACACAAGCATTTATTTAAAAAAAACATTTTTAATTTTTTTGGAAATCTTTTTTTAAATTGTTAGTTGAGGAATTTTTTTGGAAATCTTTTTTTAAATTGTTAGTTGAGGCCTAAGTTGCACTTGAAGAATTGTATATAATTTTTCCAACGTCTAATAAAAAATAATCACATGAATAAATTGTACCCACAAATCAATTTTTTCTCCATTACAAATTTATTTATGTACTATTTTTTAATAGATGTCAGCTAAATTATTCACAATTCTTCAAAATTAACCTAAAAAAACTATTATTTTATTAAGTACCAATTTGATTTGCAATTGTATGTGAAAGAGATACCTTATAGTTTAAAAAAAAAGGAATATTAAATGATTGTTTGTGTGAGAGGAAGAATATATATTGTAAAAATATTGTTGTTATTTTGTGATAGCAGCACATAAAAATATAATGTAATGTAGCTTGATATATCATCTCTTTTGATTTGACACATAATATTTTTATAAAACAATTAAATAAAGAATCGATTTACGCATATACTAAAGCATAAAAGATTAATTTAAGTAAAAATAAATAAATAAATAATTGATTTAAACATATGTTAAAACATAAAAGATCAATTTATGAATCACACTGTAATTTTGTAAAACCTATATTTGGGAAGAACCACTTGATCTTGCAAGACTTTAGAAAAACGCCAAACCAGAAATGCATAGAATTGCATATCTATACTAACATTAAATGAGACCTATAAATGCAGTTATACTATTAATTTTAAATTTATAAATCAAAGTCAAACTATTTTTTTTGGAATATACATTAAAATTCATGATTTTATTTCTGTTTACATGTGATAAAATAAAAATATAAAAATATAAAAATATAAAAATAATTATTTATATTCAATAACTCAACAAATAGAAATATTTACATCATTCTCTTAGATATTTAATTAATGACAATTAATTCATTTTTTTTTAAATGTTAAATAACCAAATGACAAATTTGTTGTGATTAAGGAAATGATAAAATCATATTTTGTACAGTAATTGATTTTTTTTCAAAATTCTGAACTTCAAAAATAATTCCAATATGCTAATACTTTCCCTTAATTCTCTATGGAGCAATAAATGTTATCTTCAATTAGTAAAAACATTCCCACATAAGAATAAGAAGTTTAAATTTGTAAACCAAAAATAAAATCAAACTTTTTTTTTTAGAATACACATTAAAATTCATGATTTCATTTCAGTTTACATGTGGCAAACTTACTTCATATGAAAATAGTAATTAATTGAAAGATATCAAATAAAATAGATATACAAATAAAAATATAAAAATAATCATTTATATACAATAATAGAAATATCTACATTATTCTCTTAAATATTTAGCATTAATGCGCTAGTACTTTTCCTTAATTCTTTATGGAGTAATAAATGTTACCTTCAATTAGCAAAATAAGAATAAGCAGTTCAAAATTATAGCAATATAGCAATAGTTTTATCCAATTCAAGCATAAATTTTAATTGAATATATATGAAGAAGAAGATGTAGGGAATTAGTGTTTATTAGTTGTCATCTCTCACTTGCGGTAATTTGATAATAACATGAACATTAACTATAATTATATTAAAACAACTTATAGTCAATATTATTAAATTAATTATTATAATTTCAAAATAAAATTTAAAAAATTTGCAATAGATATTTGCATGAAAAATAACAAGTATATACTATAAACAAACTAATACAACTTATTATGTAATTAAAATTGTACATTTGATAGTTCCTAAAACCACAATCATCCTTGCAAAGCATAATAGACCTCAATGTTTTATATAATGAAATCATTATTGCCAAAACTTCAAAATAATAATAATGACAGAATTTATTTAGATTCTCAATTTTAAATCAAATAATAATAATTAAATTAATTAGATATCAACCAAAATGTGAAATAAATAAAATTAATGCGTTTAATATCATATACAAATTAAGTCAACTAAAAACTAATATTGTATTTGCGGTCCATAATTTCAACAATTGATTTTAATTAAAATCATAATCAAATTAAAAATTAAAAATAAATACGATTATAGTAAAAGATATATATCAAAATAAAAAATAAATTTTGATTTCATTTATTTTAGAAATTTGTGATAATTTCAAATTATTGTGTAGATATTTTGTTTTGTAAATTCATATGTATTTACACTGTAAAATAGTCACTATAAGAATTCATTGGATTTGTGAGGCCAAAAGCTCTCTGAAAGGAGGAGAAGCAGTCACAAAGAAGATATTTGTGGTGGCCTTAGGCAGTCACAAATAAGCTGGTCACAAACCTTTGTGGTAGTCAAAACGGCCCTAAATGTTGAATTTTTCGTGACCTTGTGAGAGGAAAGGCCGCCACAAATTCCTCCTTTTGTGAGGGCTTAGGCCGCCACAAATGATGAAACTCATTAAAAAAATTAAGATTTTGTGGGGTCCAGGCTGCCATAAATGTCTCCTTTTGTGAGGGTTTAGGCCGCTACAAATGATGAAACGAAAAATAAAGATTTTGTGAGAGTTTAGATCGCCACAAAATTTTGAATTTATTAAAAAAAAATTTTATTAAATTCGAAATTAATATCAATATAAATTAAAATTTAAAATATAATATTACAATATAATTAAAATTTAAATTAAATTTTAAATATAATATTTAAATTTAAATTAAATTTAAAAATTAAAATAACTATTATATATAAAAAATGTAATATTAATATTAATTAAAGTAATTACTATCAAACCAAATAAAACATTCTAAAATTAATAAACCATGTCTTACAAACCAAAAATTAAACACACCATAATTAAATAGGACAAGATATAATGTGCTTATACAAACCAAAAATAAAATTATCAAATTATTCAAATACATCAATCATCGTAATAATTCATCTGATCAATCGCTCCACTCCCTCAATTATTATTTGTTGGAATATTATTCGACGACAGAAGTCCCTCAAAAGTATTATTAATTTGTGTTGGAGGAGATATCATGGTTTGAAATTGGATTTCATCTTCAATTACACCACCACTAGTTGAAGGAGGAGTCATAGTTGGTTGAAGTTGATTTAAATTTGGTCTGATCAAGCCAGCTGTTGGCATAGTTGGTCGGTATGGAGTTTGATCTGGTTGAAGTTGAAGTGAAGATGACGAAACATACTAATAATTATTAAAATATTGTTGTTGCTGAAACATTGGTGGTTGTTGTTGCTGGAAGGCAGAATTCAGAGGATCTTGGTGTTGTTGTTGGAAATTTGGAGGCGGTTGCTGATGTTGGGAGTATTGAGAGTAATTTTGTTGCTACTGGAATAGTGGTTGTTGATGCAAGTACTGAGTCTGAGGCGGGAACTGCTGATGAAACACAGAAGGAAATGAAAATTGTTGCTATTGAAACTGTTGTTGTTGCTGAAATTGTTGTTGCTGCTCTTGAAACTTTTGTTTCCATTCCTCATTTAGTTTATCAAGTGTTGCTTGTATCAACTGTTGTGTCTTTTCTTCTTGCTCAACTGCTCGTTGTTCCTTTAATTGGTCAAGATTATCTATCGGTGGACGATGAGATCGACCCGTACTAGCATAAGAAGAAGACATCTTAGTTTGAATATAGCCTGTTGGACTTTTCACAAATGTTGACGATAAACTACCGGCACCCAACACACGCACTTTGTACTTGCCACCACTAATGTTCATAAAACTTGTGGTCCCATATTGTTTCCACTGCACTGGACCAGCTCGCTGAGCAGGAGGAAGAGTAGCTTGATGATCATCTCATTCTTTCATGACTTGTTGAAGTTGTTCCTATATAAAAAAATAAAAAATAAAAATAGTTAATTAATATATAATAATTTAGATGGCTAATTCATTATAATTAGAATGTATATATATAGTTAAAGAAATATATATGAATTTAAATACTAATAAAATATATATATTTACCTTAATCATTTGTGAGAATCCATCAGTATACTCATTTGTTTCAGGATTAACACGAAGATAGCGATGTATCTCATCCTGAGTGACCTCCCTTCCAAGTTGTTTTTCCTAAAATATTAAAGTAATGTCAAGTTTAATTGGTGAAATGTGATGATTAATTGAATATAAATTAATATATATATATAT
>NC_021162.2:4280425-4300078 GCF_000331145.2 Cicer arietinum
TATATATATATATATATATATATATATATATATTAATAGTAATTACCATATAATATTTAATTTCTCCATCAAACATGGAACCTCCCTTATGAGTACTGGTACCCCTCTCAGATGCTCTATTAATCTTTGGTTTTTCTCTTTTTTGTTTGTAAGCATTTGTGTTTCATTTCCTCCACAAAGCACTCCAAATGACTACAATGGGCATTTGTGGCGGCTTTTGCAGTCAACAGTGCAACAGACAACTGGTTTTGTGGCGGTCTTTACCCTCACAAAGTGTTGATTTTGTGGCTGAAAAAACTCTCACAAAGGACTACAATTTCATATGGATTTTGTGGCGGTCTAAGCCCTCACAAAATGACAACATTGTGATTTTGTGAGGGCTTAAGCAGCCACAAAATCCAGCTGAAATTGTAGTCTTTTGTGATGGTTTTTTCAGCCACAAATAAAGACCAATTGTATTTTAGTATTTGTGATGACTTTTTCGGTCACTAATTTGTGAGGGTTTTTTTGGCCACAAAATATTAGTAAAGTTAGCCACAAATGGAGTGTTTTCTTGTAGTGAGTTTATTTTTTAAGTTCATTTTGAGATTATAAATTGATCTTTATAAATATAGAATAATTATCAATAATTTTATTTATCAAATTCCTCGCACACTCTATTAAATTATTATTATTATTATTATTATTATTATTATTATTATTATTATTATTATTATTTTTCTTTATTAGATAACATAGTAAAATATACACCTTATTTCTAAAGTCATAATTTAAAATGACATTTGGCTCTACTAATTTCATTCACGTACGTGTTGCACTATAGAGATTGTATACTCTTTTGTTCACGAGTTTATATTTTAATCTAAGGTGATTTTTATTTTTTTTATAATTAAAACAATTTTAGTTATAGATTGGTTTTTAATCTTAATGAAAAAAAATTCTATGTTCATGTCTTTTTCTTTTGTGATTAGTTCTTTAATTTGTGTTGATACATTATTACAAGGTGTTTTTCACAAAAGCCACATATTATAATCTAAGTTATAATATATAAATTATAAGACATAGAGTTGAAAATTTTACAAGTAAAAACCCTATTTCGCATAAAAAAAGTTTCACAATTTATCAATAAATAATAATATTTTAAGACATGTAATCTACATGTTTATATTTAAAATTAATAAAGTTATAACAATATATTTATTTTTCAAAAAATGTTTATTTTGGAAACTTCTACCCGTGCACGAAACAAGTTTGCATTGCACCATATCCAACAAATTACTACAAATATTAATATATTCACAATTTAATTTTTTACATTGTTATTTATTTAATACTTTGTTCTTATTTTACAAATACATATACTTCAAATTACTATAAAATATTGACACTATACTCAAATTTATGTAAAATATTTTATCCGTTCCACAATACTTATTGTATTTAACCATTTTATACAAATTAAGAAAACATTATGAAAGAATAAAAGAGAATTATGATTTTATTAATTTGTCTTTGTCACCTATTGATGTATTCTCATTACAATACAAGTAAAATGGAGAATAATAATTTGAATGTGATGTAAATTGTATTAATTAGAGAGTATAGTTTAAAAAAAGTTATTAAAGTTGCCTTGAAAACCAAAAGGGACAATTTATTGGGATAAATATTATTTTGGTAACAATTATTTTGGGACTAAGAGATTATATTGCTTTTAAAATTTAGATATGATTAAGTCAATTATTTAAAATTTATAATTTTATTCTATTGACATTTGTACGTTTTATTAAAATATTACATAAAATATGTAATATTTTGTGATAAAATATGTTTTATCACAAAAATGCATGTAACGTAAATATTTATTGAATGAGATGTAATATATTTGATCATACCATATTAAGAAATATGTTAAATAATACATGTAGTCTCTTAATTTAATTTCAATTAACGTTTTAGTTTTTTATCTTTTTTTTTTCTTTTCGATTTAGTCCTTTATTTTAATTTTAAGTGACAATTTGATCTTTTATATTTTAAAATATCAACAACGTTATCATTTATTATTTTGCAAAAATTTAAAAATTCCAATCAAAACCCATAAAATTCATTATCATCCTCAATATAATACAAATTTCATCAAATTCATAACTTAAATTTTTAAATAAACTTATATTTTCATCTCTAACAACATCAAATAAAGAATGAAAATATGAGTTTATTTGAAGATTTGAGTTACGAATATGATAAAATTTGTATTATATTGAAGAATATAATTAATTTTATAGGATTTGTTAGAAAATTTTGATAATTTTATTGAATTTTCGTAAAAATAATTAATAGTATTATTGATATTTTAAAATATAAAAGATCAAATTATCACTTAAAATTAAAATAAAAGATCATATCAAAAAATGAAAAAATAAAAGACTAAAACGTTAACTGAAATTAAATTAATAAACTATATTATTTAACCTAAAATTTTTTGCTTTAGACATATAAATAATTAATTATGTTCACGAATATCATGTCAGCATCCAAAAGACATATAGTCATATTTTAAGAAAATGACTCTTTCATAATCTACATCCCTTTGATATATGTTCATTATTTTATTTACCTATATCATAAAATATAGACCTCCACGTCATAACACAAAAATTATATATATTTTTAGGCTAAATAGTACACGTGGTTCTTTAACTTAACTTTAGTTAACGTTTTAGTCTTTTATTTATATATTTATTTTCCAATTTAGTACTTTATTTAAATTTTATGTGACAATTTGATCGTTTATGTTTTAAAAAGTCAACAATGTTATCCTTTTTTTTTTGCAAAAATTCATCAAAATTTTTAAACAAAACCCGTAAAATTAATTATACTATTTAATATAATATAAATTTTATCAAATTCGTAACTCAAATCTTCAAATAAATTCATATTTTCATTCTTTATTTGATTTTGTTATAGATGAAAATATGAGTTTATTTAAAGATTTATGTTATGAATTTGATGAAATTTGTATTATATTGAGGATGATAATTAATATTATGGGTTTTGTTTGAAATTTTTGATGAATTTTTGAAAAAAAATGATAACATTGTTGATATTTGAAAACATAAAAGATCAAATTATCACTTAAAATTAAAATAAAGAATCAAATCAGAGGGAAAAAAAATAAATGATTAAAACGTTAACTGAAATTAAGTTAAGGGACCGCAAGTGTTATTTAACAATATTTTTATTAGTGAATACTAATTCAAACTTGACATGAATCAATTATTAATTATTATATTTTATTTAATTATAAAATTTATCTAAAATATCTCACAAATTTGTGTAATTATCAATAATTATATTTTATATAATTATTTGCAAGTTGAATTTTGAAAAAAAAAAAATTAACAATACAATAACAGTTATAAATACATATAGTATGTTTTTTCATTGATGTATAAGAATTTAACTTTTTAATGTTATTTCATTTTATCTAATTTTGTTACAAAAATTGTAACATCATTAAAACATAATTATTCTTTTAATAAAAAAAAACTCAAATATAATTAAATTATAATATTTTTTAACCTCAAATTTTTGAGTCTTCTTCCCAAAATAAAACATAAATTACAACTTCTTATTCATCGTTTCAGTCCTCTTTCCGTTGTAGAATTTCTCATATCACATCGCAAGTCATAAAATAAAAAATTCTGAAAAAACATAATGAATTTGATTAAGTTTTTTTATTTGACTAACATCACTGTAAAAATAGTTTCATTTTAAAATAATCATTTTATCTAATTTTGTTACAAAAATTGTAACATCATTAAAACATAATTATTCTTTTAATAAATAAAAAACTCAAATAATAATTAAATTATAATATTTTTTAACCTCAAATTTTTTAGTCTTCTTCCCCCAAAAAAACATAAATTACAACTTCTTATTCATCGTTTCAGTCCTCTTTCCGTTGTAGAATTTCTCATATCATATCACAAGTCATAAAATAAAAAATTCTGAAAAAATATAATGAATTTGATTAAAGGTTCAACCATGTCACCACGGTGAATTCATTAATCACCCTTTACCATTACTAGGTCTAGGACTAGGACTAGGATTTGGTTTCCCTCTCCTCTGTCTACAACCAAATTCTACTCCCACTTTTGGTATATAGTCCCATAAAATCCTTTAGGCTCCACGCCGAGAAGAAAAATTATGATTCAGAGTCAATTCTAAAATCCACCATTGTCCAACAAATACCACCAGACGAAGCAAAATATTATAGTAACAATGAATTTGAATTTGAATTCGAATAAGGTGATAAAATGACTATTTTAAAATGAAACTATATTTACAGAATGTTAATCAAACAAAAAAACTTATGAAGAGTAAAATAAAATAAAAATTATAATTATAAAAACCAAAGAATTAAATACAAATCACATCCCAATTAGTATTAATAGAAGATGGGCCAACCTATATGAATTCCTCAACCAAAATAATTGTGACCACATACAGAAATATTCAACGAATTATTTTGCAAGTAATGGCATAGTAGCATGATCATGTTTGGAATTATGGATCAAATTTTATGTGAATGAATACAAAGAATTAGTACATTGTGAGGAAGAAACAACATGCGATACTATTATAATGAGGTGTCCAACTTGAAATTTCACAACAACCACAACTCATGACAAAACTATTAGGGAAATAGTCCTTATCTTATAGCTCACAATTTTAATTCACAACAACCACAAGTGGGACCTCATTTAATATAGTTACAAATGCTTAACATCATATAGATTCCTCATATCATTTAATAGACTCTACTTGTGGTCCTTCTTTTATATGCTACCAATTTATTATCCATGACCATGAGGATCTTTTTATTACTTTTTATAATGGATACTTAATTATGTCGACTAAAGAACCTTTCATATTGTTTTTGGAAGAATCGACAATTAAGTGTATGGGCACACCAAAATTTGTGAAGACAATTTGTTGATTAATTGACAACACTTGAACGAAGGAAATTGATAAAGAAAAAAAAGTCCTATGTATTTTCTTAAAGATAAATTATATTTAATAAATTTGACATAGAATGATTTTAGATAAAAATTAAATAAAATATAAGAGACGGTGATGTGATGTTTAAAATAGAGAAAAAAAACCATGTAAAAAAACAAATAAAGAGAGTGCTTAAGAGAAAAGTAGAGAAATAAAAAATAGATGATTTTTATCCGTTTTGTGCACACACAACTTTCCTATAGAATATAGGGCGTTTTTTTTTTTGAGTACCTAAATATCATTTCTAATATTTAAATGGTCGGTCCATTCATAGTGTTGTAATAGTCTTCAAAAATAAGATCTACAATGCACTTTGAAGGGATAACAATTAGGACAAAATGGGTTGCTGAGAGCTATGAAGAATGCTCAAGATCGGAATAGTTTTAACTGGAAATGATGTCATTACCATCTCTAACATAGTCCTTCTGTAAGATTCTTCACTTGTCATATTGTATAATCATTAGAATTACATATACGTTGATTAATGTCACTTAATTTTGTAATTAATTTCTACTTCAAGAAACAAATACCGATATTATTAAATTGAACATTTTACTTTGAGTTCAAATCTAGAATTTTAAAGTTGCGTATCAGTTTATGGTGATACCAATATCTTTTCTTTGGTTAATTTTTTTTTTTGTTAATACACTTTCATTGTAATTTAATTCTCATATTTTATCAATTTACGAAATATTTCCCCCGTGTTAAGATATGACAGTTTGGTTATTATTTCTGATTTTTTAATTAAAAAAATTATATATTTTAAATAATATAATATATAATACAATTAAAAAATAATTTAACTTTTAACTTCAGAAATTTTTTATTTATATAATTTAATTAATTACATATAAATAATTAATATATCTAAATAATTTTATATTATAAAATTGTACGTTACATTATTTAAAATACGCTTAAAAAAAATATTTTTATTATAAACCTGCAATGTTGGAATGTTACACTACGTGATTCTTTCGCCTTGCATCAGAAACCAAAAAATATTAGATACATGTTACAATTTTTGTTACAAAGATGCATATTTTAAATATTATATATCTATAATATAAAACAATATTTTTTTAAAAAATTTTTTTAAACAATGTATATCTATAAATTATTTTCTTAAAGTTGAATATTTTATTTTTTAGAAAAACTTTATATTTCATTACATTAACTTTAATACATATAGATGCAATTTGTTTTCTTCGCTCACAAAAAAAATAAATTTATTTGTTATTTTCTTTGACAAAAATTGTTATTCAATTTATTTGAAAAGATGATTGAATAAAAAATAAAATAATTCGACTTTAAGAAAATAATTTATATATAAAATAAGTCCGATTCATGTGGAAGAATATACGAGAAAAATACTAAAAGAGATTTTTATGTCTTTAATAAGAATTTATGGCAATTTTTGTTGGAATTTGAATGAATTTCACAGCCGTTGAGGTTGTACAAGGAGACCGATTCTTTCCCTTTCTTAAAGTTATATATTAAATAGTATATCAATCGTTAGAATCATTGTTTTATTTATTGGCTGGATTTATTTTAGTTTTTAAAAAGGCATAATAATATAATGGATTTAGTTAAGTTGACAATAACAAACAAGTTGAATCAAATACTGCAACGTAATTTTGTATAAATTATTAACTAAATTAATATTAAATATGATAAAATGTATAAGTCTCATTGAATGTCAATTTACAATTATTTTAATAATATTAAACTCTATTATAATATTACTATTAAAATATTTTTTAATTTACATTTAAATTATTATTATTTTATCCGTGACACAAACTCAACTACACTAATTCATGATTATGAGTTTCTTGGTGATAAAATTGTAACTTTTTAATATTCATTTGATGTTGCTTAACTCAATGATCAAACTAATCTAAAGATGATTCTCACAATTTTCTAACCCAACCTTATTATCATCAAGAATTTGAATGGTCAATCACCTTATGCCAAGTTTGTGCAACCGAGACATAAAGGCTATTTATCATTCTGTTCACTCATTATAAAATAATAACACTAAGAATAATTTATTTATCACTACAATGTTGAGTATATATGCTCAAAAATATTATTATAGTTGTATAAACAAATTAGACTAAAATGTATTTTTAATCCTTTTATTTTATGTAAAATTAATTTTTAGTCATTTTATTTTTAAAACTTAATTTTTTGTCCTATTTTACAAATTATGGAATTTTGTTGGTCTCCTAGTTTTTATGATGTTACCCGCTCGGTAATGATGTCATAACATTAACAATATGACCCGACTGAATTGAATAAAATTAAATCTATGCAATTAATCAAAGTAGAAAGATTGAAAATTAATTTTGAGTAAAATAAGAGAAAGAAAAATGCATATAAGCCAAAAAAATTATTATAATAGTTAAAAGATAAGTTTCCAACCAGTAAAATTATTTACTAAAAAACAACAAAATAAGTGATATCTTTAGGAAAAAAAACACCATGCAGTTAGTTTGGTGTATGTATATCCTTTGAAATTGAAAAATTTTAATAAGTTTTTTTTTCATATAAAATGCATCCATAAATTGTTCATCTCAATTTTAAGGATGTAATAATCTGATCAAAGTTAACTTTTAAGGAAACAATATCTCAACAACAATATGAAAGCAAAATGAAGAGAATGAAAAAATAATTTTCTGCACATTTCCAATGTCTTGTAGTCTTACATAATGAATAACAATATATATTTATCCTACAAACAGTTCCCCAATTCAATGGACCTGTAACAAAGCAATCTCATGAACTACTCCTAGAATTCACCATCATATATGAATCATAATAACAAATCAAAGTAGGTGAAGGGTAAAAATTGGTAATAACAAAAATTAAACTAAAAAAATGATTCTCTAGAGAGAGGGGAACCTCACAAATTAACTGTCCTAGTAGTAATGTTCTCAACACCAACAAGATTGATGAAACAGGCCCATGTGACTTTTTTTTTTTATATCTCTACCATTCAGTTTATTCTCCAATATATTCAACTACGGAATCCTTGTTATATTTGTTCCATAGATGAATCAATAATAGTATCCTTTTTCACCAACCAAAAATAGAGGATGTGTTTTCATGTCACAACTCAAGGATTCAAAATGATTCTCATAGCCACGTAGAGACTGTAATGTAACTCTGTCTGCAAAAATGTAGGGAATGGTAGCAAATCCACCAACAAAGTTTTTTAATTGCTTTGCCCTCGCAACCATTTTTTTTTCTATAGTCTTGAAGAAAATCTCAAGACACAAAAAATTTAGATGAAAATTCGGTCCCTTTCATATTCACTGTTGTACAAATCAAACCATAGAGCTCGTCGTTGGCGGACTATGATTCCAGGATATGACAGTTCCTCACAAAATCATTTGAATAATTGACATATTTGGTCCAAAATGGCCGAAGGTGTTCAAAGCCAATTGGCAACCAGGGTTTCGACTGGCCGTTGTAGTGAATAACAGCAGCCTTTTTCACGCTCTCGAAATTGGTATTGTTTTGGTAACCCAAGCCAAGCATGTGCCAAGAGGGATCAATTGGATGAACATGACCTCTAAATGCGATCAACGCCGGAGGTAAGGTTCCTAGCTTCCACATTGTCAGGTTTGACCTCAGATTCTGCCATAGTGAAGTTGTCAATCATTTACTCTTCAATAAAAGAAAATTTGAAGAACAAATGCACAAGACTTTCCAACCAACCTCCATCACCCTATCTGAGTTTCAGAAAAGGGGGAGGAAAGGGTTTCCGACTAACAAAAGCACATAAAGGAAGCAAAAGGTCACTTGTGTTCTCACCTATGTAGCACTTACATTTCAGATTGAAGTTGTGTCTAGTGTCTACAATGTTTTCGGTGGCTGAGGGCAGAAGGCAAAAAATCCACCATTGCGGCGTATGGCACCACCATGGTGGGCCTTCCTTCACAAATTGTTTGTGGCAGTTGTCCAAAAATCCGCTACGCCATGGCGGCGCCAAGGCTACCATTTAACAACATTGGATGCCCCACAAGTGTCAGTGTGGGACATCAACACGACACCGACAAATGTAGTTACATTCAATTACTTCCACTTTTTCAAATTAATATTGGTGTCGATGTATCGATATCAGTGTCATGTGCGGTGTCTGTGTTAGTGCTTCATAGGTTCTCACATTATACTACCTTATAATTAATATTGATGAACACCAAAGAATAATTTTAAAATTTTAATAAAGTGAAGTTTTATTAGTCTTGAGTCTATATCAATGTTTACCTCTTTCAGCCAGGAGTGATATGTCTCTCTTATATTAGTCTGTCTCCATGCACCGAGATCGAAAATATTCATTCCATAAGCCCATGCACACTCATCAGGGTCCAAATGGTTTGAAATGAGGGGATGGGAAAAATTGAAGTAGTTCCTAAAATGTTTAGACATTACCCACTCATCTTCACCTCGGCATGTTTCGACAGCCCCATTTACCTTTCCTTCAAGGTCAATTTCCCAAAGTGGAGACAAGTCGCGCTGAATCACCACATCATCATCCAAAAAGACCACTTTGTCAAGGTTTGGGAAAAGCTGTTTGGCAAACAAGACAAATAATTAGCATAAAATGTATGAAATAAAACACGATTTACATTTCCAAAAAAATGACGCAGAATATAAGATGGCCAAAGTTTATATATTGCACTATCATTTATTACACAAATTACGATATGAAAAGTATCAACGATATTGAGAGAGAGAGAGAGAGAGAGAAAGAGAGAGAGAGAGAGAAAACACAGTGATAATTGTTGAATTCAATCTACCTCTGGTAGATATATGCGCAGATGGTTGAGTAAAGATATGTACTTCGGGCTTCTGGCTTGCAATTTCGATGCAAATTTACGCGGATTGGTATCACTGAGATTGGTTCCGGCAATATGATTTCCATGATAGTAATTCCTGATTCCATTTTGATTTTCGACAGCTTCAAGTACAGGTACATTTTCTCTTGTTAACCAGTCAAACTGGTGAATGCCTTTGATTTCAACTACAGCAGGGGAGGGTGGATTTAGTGCAAACCACGAGTGCATACCAGCATAAGTTTTTTTATCGGTGATTACATGGAAGACTATCTTTTCAGGTTTCAGAGACGACTGGACGGCAGAATTAACAACTACTGAAGCAGCCAAAATGTTATCGGTCGATAGAATAAAATGGTGGTAAGTGTTGTCAGACAGTAGGGGAAGTAACTCGGGAGGAGGCAATTGTTTCCGTGCATGGGCATTTGATGAATATTCGTCGGTCAAACGCAAAGACAGACAATGAATCCCTTTGGGAATAGAACTTGCCGCAAAGTGTTTGTTCATCAGCTCTGCAAATTTAGACTCTCTGATTTCTCTCTCAAATTTCTCCATCTGTCACAAGAAGCACATCATTTAACAAGATTGATATAATCACTTACCACAACTTTCAATATAAAGCGCTGTAATATTTAATATAAGCAAATGTGATTGAGTCATTGTAAGATAAATGGTAACTTTTTATATCAAGGCAGGCCAACGACAATGTTGTCTGATAGCGGCGCTAGAGCATAGCAGAATTGAACAAAATCACTATTGTTCTGTGACATGCTAGTTAGTAAAAAATATAGTCAAATAGCGGCTATAGTGACACTATAGCATTGTAGTGTAGCAAAAAATAAACAAATTACTACTTTCCCTGATCAGTGATTGACAACATTGCCTAGGCCCAATAAATAGTACGTTTAAAATATACGAAAAATTAAGAATAATTTAGATTTAGATTATCTTATATTGTTTCTTAGGAATGGTTTTCATATTTCCGTATATATCACATCATGATTTGTTTCCTTGTTTAATTAGGATTGAGATTTTATAGTTTTATTGTTGTCTTCTCTTATAACACCAAGCATATCATTCACATCATATCAGTATAATTTATTATTGAGTATTCCTTTTCCTCCCTCTATACCAAAAACATTGACCTCATAATTTTTGGAAGTCCTAATAGGGTAGCATATGTCAATGGTTATCATTTATGAGTAAACTGAAGGAAATAAAGATGATAAAAGAGTAATATTAACAATAAGCTTCTTTAAAAAATAATTACAAAGGCCAACATTTACGATTAAAGATTTGAAATTATCTCCACACCTACTCACTTTAACAGTAAAACTTAAAAGCAATTATATAATCTTGTCAAATATTCTTGATTAAATTCTTTTAGAGGTTGCAGCATCAAAATTTGAAGAAACATCATCAGAAGCAAGACAACCATTTTTCCAAGCAACAATACATAAAACACATACAACTAAGCATAGAGCTCATATAATTAGAAGTTCTTTCAAATCTCTCTATATCCATAAAAGTTGTCTAAGTTGAGATTCATGCTTATACAATGCATTAGTCATCTAAACTGCAACCTTAAAACGTTCAAATCTCAAAAGGACAAACACATTGATAAAAAAAAGTCAATAGAATTCAGTTTCAGACAACCCTTTTCCTACAAAATACCAATTAACCAAGAAACATACAATTCTTTATGTTAAATGTAACAAGCAACTTACCATTCCCCTTAACATGAATGCAAAAGTTTTCGCATCATATTGATTGTTGTTCATATCAGAAACAAGTTGATCGAAGGAATCTGGCAGCTTCAGATCAGCTGGAAGTTCCCCGGTCTTCACTTCGTTAAGGATCTTGTAAAAATCTCTAACTAGTCTCTGCAGAACAAATTAATGTCATCATCCCCACAAGGGTTCGGATAATTGTTTTCAACCAAAACATTACTGGATATGATATTAATTATAATAAAAATTATTTACCCCTGAATCGTCAACCCTGCCAAGAAGCCTAGGTCCTAACCGCCTGCCTAAACAATCTGAATCACAAAACAAGGAGTTGATTAGCGTTCTAAAACATAAACAAGTTGAACATTATAAAAAAGGCACAAAAGAATCAACTATCAGAATATAATCTAAAGTAACATTAAATAGCAAGCTACAGACAGCTGATTTTTCAGAAATACAGAAACAATCAAATCAAAAATTTTATCATCAAAAACTGATACGTGAAAACATCAAAACCCATGATTTTTCCAACAAGGACCTTAAAAACAGCAAATATAGGCTCATAATGTTATTCTTTGTCAATATACAATAATTCAACATAATAATTTTCCAGTCAATAAAGCACAATATTCATTCCTTACATGAAAGACTTAACAGCTTACAAGTTTCAGCAATACATATATCACAAAAACATATTCATCGCTAAATTTCGAGTTTAAGTGCAGTCTAAACCATGCAAATGAAGCTGTTTGTATTAGATTCTTTAAACCATAAACTCTTAAATCTCGAATTCCACTATCAATGAAAACTCAAAATTCAAGCTTCAGGTAAAAGCTCAAAACACAGAATCAAGTCCAACTGAAGCTTAACCAAACATGCTATAAATCACCCAATCACTCATCCGATCCTAAAATAAAGCAGCATAAATACTAACCGGTAGCTTATAAAAAAAACCACTTAGCATCTGTTTGTTTTCGCACTGAAAAAATCGGTCAACGGGCATTAACTCTCAAGCTACAATTCGTACCTTCCACGTAAACCACGACAAAAAAGTCCTCGCAACAAGACAAATTTTGAAGCCAACGTAATTCAAAACATACACTTAAACAAGTTACAATTAATTGCATTTGCACTAAAAACACTTCAATTTCAATGCCTTAATATCTATACATCATTGAAAAACATTTAAGAAAAACTATAATTTTAAACATAAACACAAATCACAATCAATTAAACAAACAAAGACATGAACATATTATAAGTTTGACTCAAAACGAAAAACACAAACAAGATCCAGCTTTAAACAACAACAAAAAAACAACCAAAAGCAATTACAAAATTGGACTAAAACACTTCAATTTTCATGCCTTAATATTCATAACATCTCCCAGCTCCGGCATTTGGAATCCGACCACTTCAATCAAGTTACAATTAATTGCATTAGACCTAAAACACTTCAATTTCGATGTCTAAATATTCATAAGAATCATAACATTAATATTAAACACAATCACAATCACAATCAATTAATCAAACAAAGACATGAACATCTAATAAGTTTGACTCAAAATTAAAAACACAAACAAGATCTAGCTTTAAACAACAACAAAAAAACAACCAAAAGCAAATACAAAATTGGACTAAAAACACTTCAACTTCCATGCCTTAATATTCATAAACACAAACACAATCACAATCACAATCAATTGGGATGTACTAATAACAATGAAGTAAATGATGATGAGAAAAAGAAGAAAAAAAGTACCAAAAGAGGAGCACTTGTTGACACCTTCAAGGGTAACAAGAGCAGTGAGAATGAAAACAAAAGGTAACAAAAAAGCAAGGATAAGAATGGTGTGAAAAAGGGTTCGATAGGAAATGTGACGAGCTGCGACCTTGATCTTCATTAAGTCAATAAACCCATTGTTTGTGGTGCTCGAAATAGTGATGCTTCTCATACTAGGCGAGAAGTGAAGCTGCATCGTCGTTTATGCATATGCAGCCTCACTGCCACAATAACCCTAGCAAATGAATAGTAATCCCAAAACGACAACAACAATAACCAAACCCATTTCATCAAAACGCACAACATCAGATTTAGATCCAACACTAATAATAATTGATTCGAACCAGTAATAATGGAACTCAAATTTCGATCGCTTTTCAATCTGGCTCGTGATTAGATCGGAAAAGTTTCGGTTTTTCTTATTCGGTCTTCTACAAGACCGCATTGAGGGATTTTCAAAAACTAGGGATTTCAATTTTCAACAATCGAATTTGATTGTAGAATTAGGAAAAAGATAAATAAACTAAATAGTTAGAGTTTTTCTTCTGGGTTGTGTGGGTTTTTTTTGTTGTTGTTGTTGTTTTGTTTAAGGTTGAAGTTCCTCTCCCATGGATCAAAGAAGGAGGAGAGAGAAAGAAGAAGAGAGAAGAAGAAGAGAGAGAAAATTTTTGGGTGTGTTTTTTAGTTTTGTTGGTTGATTTTGTTTAGTTTTTTTTTATTTTTTATTTTTATTTTTTTGTGCGGATCACTTTGATTGGTCCGATCTATAATTTCGATTTTCTCGGGGAAAATTTTAATTATTTTTATGATGAGAGAGAGAAAAAAAATGAAAAGAAAAGAAAAAAATGTGAAAGCTTGTATGAGTCAAAACTTAGAAGCGTGTTGGGGTTAGGAGAGAGAGAAGGAAAGAAATGTGGTGGGAATTTGACCTTGAGATTAGGGTGTGTAGGGTATGATGTAATAATTAAGAGCTAAATTTAGATGTTTCCTATGTTTATGGAGGAGGGTTAAAGGATTATGTGGATAGGATTATGTTTAAAAGTGGTGGTTAATTTTAGGTATAGTTTACATGTTGGTGTTAGTGTGAGTTAGTGTTATGCAATGTTATGTAATGCTAGGGATGGTAAGAAAAAGAAAATAGGTAATAAAGGGATTTGGATTTTCTACTATAAACAATTAATTATTTAAAATTGGAATAGAAAATAAATTTATTTGATAAAAAATCATTATTAACTAAAATTGAATCGTTGATTTAAAATTAGATGATTCAAATTATATAATTACTTTCATACACTAAATCAATCTCAATTGTCGATTTATATATAAGGATTGAGAACAATAAGTAATATTGTAATAAAGGTAAGACAAAAAAAATAGGTAATAATGTAATTAAAGTTGGCTTGCCACGGTGAAAAGATAGGAAAAGAGGAAACTAAAATGCTTATAAACTATCTTCTGTCATTTTAAATATTTTATTTTAACTTTGTACAATTTTTAAAAAAATACTAGTTATACTGATTTCAATGATAAAATAAGAATTTATTTATTCAAACACTTTTATTAATTGTAATGATTAGAGAAACTTGATGAATTTAACTACAATAAATAAGGGCATATATCTGAAAAATAAAAGTAATTAATATTGTAAAATAATAAAAAATTTAAGATAAAAAAATTACAAATAAAATATTTATTTTAAAAATAAAGTAGTATTAGTTTGATGGTCAACAAACGCAAAATAAGAGAATTTGATAAAGAGTATGTGATAAGAAGGTTATAATATTCTATGCTACTATGTATTCACTCCGTCTCAAAATAATTTATTCATTTGAATATTTTATATATATTAAAAGAAAATGTATAACTGAAAGAGAATATTGTTTTAGCAAATAATTTTTATTAAATATTGATATATTGTCAATGTCATAAATGCATAATAAAAAATATTAGATTGAAACTCATGTAAGTAATATTAATTAAAAGCTACAATTAAAAATAAGTATATTGAAAGTTGAAATAATCAATTATTTTGGAATAAATTTTTCTACAAATGAGTTAATTATTTTGGAATGGAGAAAAATAAAAAATAGAAAATAAAAAAGGAAAAGACATGATTGGGAATGTATAAGGTGCATAGCTCTTATAGCACATTCCAAGTTTAGGCATATCTTCATCTATGAGCAAATATAATTATACATGGAAAATAAGCTCATTCATATATACCTTGCTATCAAACTCTTTTGGATAGAACCTTGCTATCAAATTTTAGCATAATATAAATATAAATGTATTGAATTGTTGATTTATCTGTTTTACAATTTTTAGGATTTTGTTGATCCCTCAATTTTTTTAATCATATTTCATACTCATTAATATTGCGACAACGATGCAAAGTTAAATAAAATTGAATCTATATTATTAATTAATAATTATTTTTTATTCGACAAAACTTTACAAACGTTTTTTTAATAACTACATAAACGAAAATTGTAAAAAAAGAAAAAGAATATTAAACACAATTTTATTTTATTCAATTCAATTGTGTTAGATCATTATTACATAATTAATTAAGGAGTAAACCACATTATGAAAAATGAAGGAAGGTCAATAAAATCCTATAAATTATAAAATAAAGAGATTAAAATTTAGATTTTAAAAACAAGTGATTAAAAATGCATTTAAATCAAAGATAAATAAGTAGATAAAATGGATATTCGTCAAGCTTGATGTAGAAAGGGTATGGTATCGGTGGGTATTCGAATATTGATATTCTAATAACTAGGAGTGTCCACCCCAACAACAAATAGAGGATTTTTATTTATTTATTTATAATATAAATGGATGATAGTTATGGTTTCATCAAAATATTGTGATAAGTACTTGTACTTTACTAATTCGTTATTTATTATAAACAATTTTAATTAATTGCACATGTATTAAAAAATTAAATAAAGTTAATGATTTTTTTTAATTTAATAAAATATATATTGATATTTATAAAAATGTCTGTAACGAATAAAAGTGATGTGAATATGTATTATTAGAATACTTGTTAAGTTGCAACACTTGTTAAACAATAAAAAAAAAGGAAATAAAATGTACGTTTTAAGTTAAAAATATCACTTTTTATAATTTTAAAATGTAAATTACATAATTTTTTTTAAAAGAAAATTATACGTTTGAATTCACAACAAGTGTCTAAGAGTAGCATTTCTTAATGAATAAGATATTTTGTGAGGTTTTCCCTAATTATCTCTTTCTAAAACTAGGCAACCATATTATTTATTGAATTAGGAAACTAATAGGTATAGAAAATTGTTTCAATTAAATGTAGTAGTGATATTGGAAACTAAAATAAAAAATTAATGAAGGGTATTATAGGAATGTTAAAATTAATGATTGAAAAGTTAATTAAAATTGTTTAAAATAAATAACAAAAAAGTTGTTTTTTTTTATATATATATATATAGAAAGGAGGGAGTACATTACCTATAAAATATAGAGTTTAATTGTTATACATCGTTATTATAATTTTTTTTTACAGTTCGTTATAATTATTCATATACATGATTTTAGAGTTAATTATAATATTTTTTGCATGATATAACAATTGCGATTGACTGACAGTGTAAAAATCATCACACTAACAAAGTATATTAATTAAATCCTAAAATATAATTAAGGTTTAAAATATTTGTAGTCTCTAAGATACCTATTAGCATGGAGTAGCTTTGGCCACCTCAATTTTTTTTTTTTTTTTTAAATAAGTGAGTATAGTTTTATATTTTGCTATCCAATAAAATATATTTAACTATCTCAAATAAATTTATTAGTAATAAAATTAGAAGAAACAAAAATAAAAAATAAAATATCACTTGATTAACTCAAAAACTCTTGGACGTTGGCCAACCCTTAATTAGTGGAGAGGAGTGGAGCCAAAAGATATGGAATTTTTGGACACCCTTAAGAATGAAACGTTTGAATAAGTTGCAGATGAAGACTGTAATGGAATAGCTAAGCGACATCAGAATAGGGAGGCCAAACTATGCATATGGAAAAGAAAGTCTACCCCAAAACTTGGAGAAAAAAAAGAGACTAACCATTAACGACTCACAAAGCAAAAAGAAAGAGAAGAGACATAATGGGAATTGACTTAGTTAAAAGATACCATATTTACACAAAACAAATGTCATGACATATCCTACTTAGAAGGTCAACCAATCGCCATGAGTTGCATTGCATGAAACTGTCTGGCGCTATTGGAACCCACAAACAGATTGAGCTTTAAAGAAGTTCACTAAGAAAAAAGGTTTTGAATTAAGCTCTTTTAGGAATTTTAATTGCTATTCCAATGTTTTGTTGTTAGCTGTATTGGTGATAGATATGAAAGACCTAGTGATTTAGCATGTTTTTGGAGTAGTAACACCGATGCTTATTTTTTGTTTTACTCTTTCAACTATGTTGACATGCTAATTAAATTGTAGGATGATGATACCTTTTGGCATTGTACATGAATTTATGGTTTTCTTGAAACTCAAAATAAATATTATACTTACGATCTAATAAAATACCTTGTTGATTCTTATTCAACTGAAAAACAGATGATCTTTAGAGACTTTAATTCAATCCTTAATCTAGAATAAAAACAACGTGGTAATGCTTTGTCTAGTAACCTTATGCAACTATTTTGTAACACTTTAAACTTGTTTCATTTTTGTGATATAGGATATACTAGAGACCCCTTCACGTGGAATAATCAACAAGAAGGACCAAACATACATCAGAGCTCGTCTAGATAGATACATTGCTAGTAGCGCTGACCTAGGATATAAAAAGGCTTAAAGCAAATGTAAATATGAGCCTTTTCAGAGCCTATAATTGTATTTTTAGTAAAATTACTAAGTTTTTATGAAAATCTATTTTTTAGACATTTTAGAATAAAAAATCATTTATTAAATTAATACCATTGATTTTGAATAATATTTATTTTTCAATAGATAATTAAGTCAAATAGTTTAATATTTGTTAAGACAACATTAGTTTTAGAGAAGATATTATTATTTTTAAATTTGAAAAGGTTAGAATATGAGGCCTTACATAATTTTTAAAAAAATTTAGAGGCCTTTTTTTTAAGTAAAAATTTATTTATTTTTGGAGGTGGTTGCTTTAGTAGTCTTACCCATAGTCCGAACTTGATTTCTAGACTGGATGAGTAACACCACGACCATTACCGTTACAAGCAGTGCTACCTCACGACCTTCTCGCTCCCCCTATTCACCCGGTAGCACTACCGGTAATGGTTGGGGCGTTACAATAAAAGGCGCCTTTTATGTAACACCTCAGCCATTACCGTTACCGACAATGCTACTGAAGGTAACAATGTCAATTATAAGGAAGGGGGTTTGAATTATAATTGTCCCTTTTAAAAAAATTTATGTTTTAAAGTTAAGAACATAATCCAAGATTGATCTTGGTAATAATGAAGATCGATCTTGGTAATATTGAAGATCAATCTTGGTTTGTTTCAAAAACAGTAAAATGAATTTTATCAATATAAAAATTGATTGTAAAACATATAATAAATAGAGATAGAGATAGAGATGTCACACAAGCATATATCCTGGTTCACCCAAACACGGGTTACGTCCAGTCCTCACAAATGTGAGATTTTCCACTAAGTGTTCAAGCCAAGATCGCTCTTGGTGTTCACGGATCAATCTTGACCTTTACACAGTTTCTACCTTTCTACCTATAAAGAATTTTTCACAGGTTTACCTTACACTATTTCAAAAAGGATTTTGCAAGATACCTTTTAGAACCTAAAAGGATTTTTACACACTACTCAAGCTATGTTATCAAAAATAGCCTTGAGTTACAAAGTGATGATTTTAAGAGTATTAGAATCTTAGTATTGTTCAACTCTTGTTTGAGAAATAGATTATGTATTTAGAACTCAGTTATTACTGATTCTAACACAACACAAAGAAAAGAACTGCAGGCTTGAGAAGGATTTTGACAAACTTGAGTATGATTGAATGATTGATGCTTTGCTTGGCACTTTGAGTTGTGTTTTGTTCTTCATCTTGAAGCTGCTTTTATAGACTTCAAGAGAGCTTGGGATAACTCATATGACCGTTGGAATAGGGACAATTGTCATGAGATAGTTGTTGGATAAAGTCTGCCAAAAAGCAAGAGTGATCACAGCTGCATCCAAGATCGTTCTTGAGAACCA
>NC_021162.2:4300088-4340179 GCF_000331145.2 Cicer arietinum
TTGATACTGATTCTAACACAACACAAAGATTAAAAACAATAAGATCCAAGAATGATATCGAGACACTTGAGTATGATTGAATGATTGATGCTTTGCTTGGCACTTTGAGTTGTGTTTTGTTCTTCATCTTGAAGCTGCTTTTATAGACTTCAAGAGAGCTTGGGATAACTCATATGACCGTTGGAATAGGGACAATTGTCATGAGATAGTTGTTGGATAAAGTCTGCCAAAAAGCAAGAGTGATCACAGCTGCATCCAAGATCGTTCTTGAGAACCAAGATTGATCTTCAGATATAGTTGAAAATGAGTTGACTTGTACTTATGATTCTTGTCAGCTGACTGAGATGACTTCTTGCGTGCAGGTCAGGATTGAAGTACAACTTAGGTGTACTTTACAGCCTGTAAACTTGTACTTGTAAATGCCTCATTTGAAGAATGATCTTGTTTTATACTATTAATGGAGCATGTATTTGATTCTTCAAATTCTGGAACAAATATGACTTAGATTGATCCTTGTTGATTCTATATGAGGATATGAGATGAATAATGTTTCCAGGATCCAATCTTTTACAAGGAAACTGATTATTCTTGTTTCTGCCATAAACGAAGATCGTTCTTCGTTTCTCATCAATAAGTCAAGATCGATCTTCGTTTTCCAGAACTGCTTCAAAATCAATCTTCGTTTTCCAGAACTGCTTTCTTTGATTTTAATGAGATCTGATTTGTGATGTATTTGTGATGTTTGATACCTATCTTGTTTTAACACACTCAAATGCACATGTTAAATACCAAAACACTTAGAATCATAATTAGAATTCTTAATTAACTTTTTGTTTGTTTTCATCAAAACATTAAATTGAGATTTTGTCTCAACAGCTACCTCACGACCTTCTCGCCCCCTAACCATCCAATTGAAATAACGAGTTTTTGCCTTTCGTAGGACTCGAGCCCGATACCTGGGAGATAATTACCGCCTCCACACATTCCCACTACCAATTGAGCCTGCTATTTCCACTAAGGTGATAGGGGCAAGAAGGTCGCGAGTAGCACTGTCGATAACGGTAATGGCTTGGGTGTTACAAGATGCAAATGTTTATGGATGTTGAAGTTAACAACCTACCACACTTCTGATCACATGTCCATTTTACTTTTCCTTCACACTAAAATAAAAGGGGCAGAGACACACTTTTGTTAAACTAATTAGATTTGAACTATGTTGGCTCTAGGATGAAGATTTTGAAAGAACGGTTCTGCAAGCTTAGAACTCAAATAATATGAATTTAAATGAGAGAATATGTGGTTCTAGTGAAGATCTCTCCAATTATGGTGACACTCGTTTTAGTGATATCATAAGAAAAATCCTTCAAGCTCAAAAGGACTTAGCAGCTCTCAATGCTAGATCAAATAAGTAGGGCATGATACATAAAATAAAAGATCTTGAAGGTACCCTTGACTAATTATTGGAGAGCGAGGAAACATGGTAGTCTCAAAGGTCTAGAGCGTTTTTCCTTGAACACAAAGACCGTAATACCAAATTATTCCATCATAAATCTTCACAAAGGATGGATACAAACTGGATCATTTCCATAGTTGATGGGCATGGAAAGAAACTCACTAATGAGGGAGATTTTGCTCGCACTTTCACTAATTTTTTAAAGACCTTATCTCCATGTTTGAACCCTGTCGTAAAGAGGAAGCGATTGAGGTGGTGAAGGGTCGTATCACTGATATTATGAAAACCATCCTTGTACAAGAGTTCATTTGAGAATATGAAACTGACATCTATTATAGGCCTTGGTGGCATGTTTGATATCTTATTTCATAAATATAAGCACATTGTATGAGATGACATCACTCAAATGGCTCTACATATTCTTAACTAGGATGGTGATTTAACCAGCATTAATAAAAAAATTGTAAACCTCATCCCTAAAATTAGAAAACCGATTGAGCTGTACGACTTTCGATCTATTTTTCTCTATAATGTAGTTTTTAAATTGTGACTAAGACCATTGCAAATTGTCTAAAATTAATCTTACAAAATATTATAGATGTTTCTCAAAGTTCCTATTTTTTTCTGGTAAACTAATTACAAATAATTTGGATGTCGTTGATATGTTTCATTTATGACGAAAAAACTATGGGAAAAAAAAAGTTTTGTTGGCATTAAGTTAGACATGTCTAAGGCTTATTAATAGATCGAATGGACTTCTTTGAAGGTAGTTACACATAATATGGGTTTCCTACCTATTGGAACTCACTTATTATGAATTGTGTTTGTTTTGTATTTTTTTTAATCCTTTTGAATGGTGGTCCTTTTCAGTCATTTAACTTTTAGCGGTGACTATGACAAAGGGACCTCATTTTCCCTTTTCAAAGTGTTTGAAATTATGAAATCATGTATGTTGCATTATGGAGCTTTGACACACAAGTCATATTTGATACCATGAGAAATATGCACATTTTTTTCTTTCTTTCTTTCTTGTTTCTTATGTTTTCGTAATTGCTAAATACTATGTGTTAATTATGGTTGGTGACCCTTTACTTTGTGTGAACCATGTTAAACACCCCATATCATTAGGAGCTATTTACACATAATTCAAGATGACGATGAAAGTGCAGTAAAGTTATGGCTTCAATTGTCGATCCAATGTGGAAAACTGGATGTAGCTAATGGGACAGTGGTATCCATTAGTCTTCATTTAAGTGTGTGTGATTAATTGAGAGGTAGTTTGGTTATCTTTGTTGATAAATCCCGTTGCTTATTAATTAGATTAATGTAAATAACATTTGAAATGAAGAAGTTGACTTTGAAAGTTTTCATTTACCTTGTAAACATGTTGTCACTGAATTTATTTTAAAAGATTTTTGCGAAATATTTTATTTAAAAAGGAAAAATGTTATCGTAAAAATTGGAATTCTACATTGTGATATCATAGGACAGTTTAATCATAGACTAGACTATTTGGGTTGAGGTATTCTAAGTTGACCAAAGGTTGGTATTAGTAGGGCTAAACCTGTTAGAAATTTTATAGACTCATAGTTTTATCTATCCCTTGAGCAAAATAGTTTAGGTGACTATTTTGTTTGCTTATGAGTGAAAGCAACATATGTTGTCAAACCCCTATAGTGTAGTACTGATTGGTGTGGAATGTAGGAGAAAACCTAATGCCTTTTGGTTATGAGAAACTTACCACTAGGACAAGTAATTATTAAACACAAGTACTAAAGATAATGTGACAATCTTTGTGGTGCACAAATTTTTACTAGGATATGGTGGGTCTAGCTGAAGTAGATAAGTGGAGTAAGGATTAATTGATTTTTGTCGGCAAGTTTCATTGGAGTTTGTGACAAAGTTGTCCTAGAGAAAACAAATTGATGATAGAAAGTTATAGAGAAAACTTTTAGAGATATTGACAGTGTACATGAAGGGAAGTCGTCTTGCAAGGAGTAATTGAGTTCTACACCTAACAGAGTCGAAGATGATTGTTACTGGTTGAAGAGAATTTGGGTGATGGAAAAACATAGTACAATCTTATGTGGTCCCTTAAGGAGTATAAATGTGAAAGTGAACTCGAACATTTTCACACTCATAACCTCGTAAAGGCGACCAACAAGATACTATTATAAATGAAAAGAGGTTAGTATGTACCTCATTATGGTTGGAGACTACTTAAAAACTAGTTATGGGATTATTCATCTTGATACCTTGTTGATAGTAGGAAGATTTATAGTGGGGGGTGGTTTTTAATCGTATTGGATATTTGAAGCTTGTATTGGAGTTTGATAGATGTCCCTCCTAAGAGGTGAAAATTTGGTGATGGTAGAAAAAGGTGGTGCAATTAAGATCATCGTTTGAGTATTTTGTACGTTGTAAGAATGTAAAAAAAGTTGAGTATAGATAAGTGAAAAAGGGGCACTATACACCAGAGATTAAAAAAATCTTGTGATACTAAAAAGAGTTTAAGAGGGTATGGTCTACTCTACAAACCTAATAATTGGTGTTGGAGACACATTAGGTCCAGAACCAAGATCGTTAAGGCTAAATATCGTGATGGCCATAAGTATGAGATCATGTGGATATGACGATAAGTATTGATGTGATACGATATGAAACTATAATAACGCATGTTCGTATATTCATAAATTTGATTATTCTTAGGTTAATACTTAGGTGGTGATTTGTATGATATAGTTGAGTGGGAATTTAATCAACAAGATGAGTGGATACTTAAGAATTTGTATAAAATAGACATTGATTGTTTTAATTGAAATTGGAGGACGCCATAAAGGTTTGAATGATTCAGATAGTACAAATTGATTAGTTAAGGTCCAATTGAAGATTCTAAGACACAAAAATTTCAGTTGTTGATCCTTAGTCTATTGAAACAAACTCTATATTTAAAGTTTTGATGAAAATAAACAAAGGTTAATTAAGAAAGTTAATTATGATTCTAAAATGTTATGTTAATTTAACATGTGTTTTTGAGTGGATTTAATTAAGAACAGAATCAAGCAAAGCAGAAAAGACAGCAACAAGATCATTCTGCATCAAAATAGAGAATGATCTCCAACTTCAAAAAATGTTCATCACAGCATATTGATCAAACTTTTTCTATCTCTTTAACAAAGAGTCTGCCCTGGAAATTTATTCATATCTAATCAGTACATGGCAAGGAACAAGTAGGATTCATTCAAGCTTAAGATGGTTATCAGATCACTAAAATAAAAGAACTCAAAGACAGACAAAAAACAAGACAGTTTGTAACTCCAAAAAACAAACTATCAAGAAAGTTCAATCAACCTTGACATATAACAAGACAATTGCAAAGGACGTCCATAATGATTAAAACGGGAACTCCAGATTGATTATTGAAGCTCAAGAAAGTTCAAACTGACAGACCCAAAACGTTAATCGTTCTCCGTTTTCTGCACAATTCCAACAACATTGTATCTCTTCTGAAATGGCTTATAATTCTTCTCCAAACCTCTCTAGCTACATTCAAGACTCAAGATTGAGAGTATACCATCCAAGATCAAGGAAGAAACGCCAAAGGCTTTTTCTAAAAAGGACATAATTGCTTTAAATGCTAAACCAGAAAAAGTCAAAAAACAGTTTTCAAAGAAGGATTATTTTTATTCTGAAATATTGGTTCAGTCAAAATACAGAGCACCTCCAACAGCTCTTTTGTACCTTCATTCAGTGCTTCTACAACCTATAAATAGAAGGCCAATATCCAGAATCAAAGCAAGAAATTCAAGTGCTGAAAAATCCATAACTCAATCACATACATACTTTGAAATTCTGCTCTTTTGCAAAACAGAGGCTATCATACATTCTGCTATTTCGCAAAAACAGTTGCTGATTCATATTCATATAGTAGATTGCATAATTATCAGTAAACCCTTTGTAAAGAATCAATTCTCAAACAAGAGTTGAGAAATCTCAGATTCTGTCAAAATAATCAAATTGTAAAAACTCAAACTATAAGAGTTTCTTCATAGTTTGTTTAAGATTACATCCTATCAAGATTAAATAGGTGCTGGTATTGCTTTCTGGGTGGAAAGTAATAGAGATTTAAATAGATCAAGGTTGATCTAAACTAGGTGTTGTAAGATCAAGAAGGTTCTTTGTTTTTAAATACTTAGTGGAAAATCTCACAGTGTGAGGACTGGACGTAACCCACATTGGGTGAACCAGGATAAAATCCTTGAGTGGTATTCTATATCCTATCTCTTTATTTATCATACTGAATTGATTAAAGGTTCTTTGTATTTAAATACTTAGTGGAAAATCTCACAGTGTGAGGACTGGACGTAACCCACATTGGGTGAACCAGGATAAAATCCTTGAGTGGTATTCTATATCCTATCTCTTTATTTATCATACTGAATTGATTAACTAAGATAAAACATAAACTGATTTTCTGTTTTAAGCTAATCAAGGAACGTTCTCTGTTTTATATCAAAAGCCAAGAACGTTCTCCGTTTTCTGTTTTCATAACCAATATCAATCTTGAGTTATTTTCTTAAGTTTTAACGGGAATTTTTAAAAGGTGCATTTACAATTCAAACCCCCTTTTCTTGTAAATCGACATTATTACTTCAATTGGCATCAGAGCTCGGTCTCTAGAAAGTTCAAAAACACCTAACAAGTGTTAGAGAAAAGATCTAGAAGAATGTCGAAAGCAAAATACATTGTTGAAGGAGGATCCTCAAACCGACCTCCATTCTTTGATGGATCAGACTATTATTTTTGGAAAAACAAAATTTCTTGTAAATCGACATTGTTACTTCAATTGGCATCAGAGCTCGGTCTCTAGAAAGTTCAAAAACACCTAACAAGTGTTAGAGAAAAGATCTAGAAGAATGTCGAAAGCAAAATACATTGTTGAAGGAGGATCCTCAAACAGACCACCATTCTTTGATGGATCAGATTACTACTTTTGAAAAAACAAAATGCAGCTGTTCTTAAAGTCTCAAGACACATGAATGTGGCGCATCATTACAGATGGAGATTTCACACCAAGGGTTGATCAAGATGACTCAAACTCTGCCTTGAAAAGGGAAACAGACTGAACAGCAGATGATAAAGCTAAGGTACTTTTAAATTCTAAAGCCCAGTTATTCTTATCATGTGCTTTAAGCAGGGAAGAAAGTGAAAGGGTAGATGAATGCACAACTGCAAAAGAAGTTTGGGATACATTACAAACTCATCATGAAGGAACAAGTCATGTTAAAGAAACAAGAATAAACATTAGTATAAGGAAATTCGAACTGTTCGAAATGCAATAAGGAGAAACTATTGATGAAATATACTTAAGATTCACTACAATAGTAAACGAAATGCGTTCTCTTGGCAAAGCTTACACAGTGCAAGAAAAAGTAAGAAAGATCATGAGGTGCCTTCCAATCATTTGGAGACCAATGGTAACAGCTATAAGTCAAGCCAAGAACCTTGAATCACCGCCTCTAGAAGAATTAATTGGAACATTAAGAGCACATGAAGTGCTGTTACAAGAAGACAAAACAGTCAAGGAAGGAAAGACAATAGCACTAAACGCTTCTCAAGACAAAATCACAGTACAATTAGAGGAAGAACCAGAAGAAAATGAACATGAAGATGCTGATGAAATTGCGCTTCTCACTAGAAGAATACAGAGAATGATGAGAAGAAGAAATCAAATCAAGAAGGGATTTCAAAACAAAATTCCTAAAACAGAGGTTGACAAGAGTCAAGTTACATGCTTTGGATGCAACAAATTAGGACATTACAAAGCAGAATATCCCTTAAACAGAAATCCACCAAAATGATTTCCTAAGAAGAAGAAGAAGAAGAAGAAGAAGAAATGAATTCTAAACCTTGTCATTTATGTGAACAAATGGGAAAAGAATTTGATAACTTGTTAAATGACTCAAATCTTCTTAATAAAAAATGTAGTTCTTTAAAAGAACAATTTTATAAAGAAAAAGAAGAAAGTCAGGCTAAAAATAATTTCTTAAAAAATATCATTCAAGAGTTGAAAGAAACAAAGATTTTTGAAAATCAAGAATGTCAAGAACGTTCTGCACTACAAATGGAGAACGTTCGACTAAAAAATGAAAACGAACTTCTCAAAACAGATTTACTAAATTTCATTAAAGTCACTGAAACCTTTCATAATATCATGGGATCTCAAATAGGAATTTTTGATAAAGCTGGCCTTGGTTTCAATCAAACCCAAAAAACCAAGCTATATGAAAATTTCTTTGTCCCAGAAAGAAAGGAAGAAAAATGCAAGACTAGATGCTCATTTTGTAAAAAACTTGGACATCTAGAATTTGCTTGCTATTTTAGAAAAAGAGATGAAAAGATTGAAATAAAAAAGGTATTTAAAAAAAGGAATCATTCTGTCAAAACGGTGCTCAAAAAACAGCAAAACGGAGAACAATCTCCAGAATGGCTCCCAAACGGAGAAAGTTCCAAATCACAAGCTGTACGCTCTGAAAAATCTTTTAAACCAAAACTTAAATCTTCTGAAACCTACATTGTTAAATCTATTTCAAAACCAACAACTAAAAACACGGCTAGTTTTAAAAATAAAGGAATGATATACCATTTCAAAGAAAATGTTAAAACTAACTCTCAAGGACCCAAAACAAAGTGGGTACCTAAGGCTGAAATAATATCACATGCAGGTTGGTTTTCCAAATATAAAGAGAAAGCCTTGGTTCTTGAAAAGTGGCTGTTCAAGGCACATGACAGGAGATAAAAACTGTTTCATAACTTTCATCAAGAAGGATGGTGGTTCGGTCACTTTTGGCAATGATAATCAAGCTCAAATTAAAGGTAATGGAACCATTGGTAAGATAAACTTTGCTCAAATAAATGATGTTTAATATGTGGAAGGTTTAAAACACAATTTATTAAGCATAAGTCAGCTATGTGACAATGGATGCGAAGTCATTTTTAAACCAAAGGTATGTGAAATCAAGAAAGCTAAAACTGGAGAAATTGTGTTTTCTGGAAAACGAAAGAAAAATTTATATGTTTTATATCTTGAAGAACTACCTGATGAATCATGCTTTATATCAATCAATAAAGCATATAAGTATGAAAACCATTTCAAAAAGGGCTGGGCATATAAGTATGAAAACCATTTCAAAAATTTCCAAACTTGATCTTGTTAGAGGCTTACCAAAACTTAATTTTGAGAAAGATAAAATATGTGAAGCTTGTGCCAAAGGTAAGCAAGTCAAAAGTAGCTTTCACGCAAAAGATTTTGTAACAACAAATAGAACTCTCGAACTACTTCACATAGATTTATTTGGGCCTGTCAAAACAACAAGTCTAGGAGGAATGAAATATTGTTTTGTTATTGTTGATGATTTCTCAAGATTTACATGGGTTCTGTTTTTAAAACAAAAGGATGATGCTTTTGAAGCATTCAAAACATTTTGTAAAAAAGTTCAAAACGAAAAAGAATCCAACATCATTTATGTAAGGAGCGATCATGGAGGAGAATTCATCAATGCTTTATTCAAAAACTTTTTTTTGATGAACTTGGTATATCTCACAATCTTTCATGTGCAAGAACTCCACAACAAAATGGAGTTGTTGAAAGAAAAAATAGAACACTACAAGAAATGGCAAGAACTATTTTAGAAGAATCAAATGTTGAAAGATACTTTTGGGCTGAAGCCATAAACACATCTTGCTATATTTTAAACCGTGTGTCTATCAGAAAAATCATCAACAAAACTCCATACGAAATCTGGAAAAACAGAAAACCAAACATCTCTTACTTTCACATTTTTGGGTGTTATTGTTACATTTTAAACAACACAGATCTTATTGGAAAATTTGATGCAAAATCTGACAAAGCAATCTTTCTTGGATACTCAACCGAATCTAAAGGTTATAGAGTGTTCAATTTGAGAACTAACGTTGTTGAAATAAGTATGCATATATTGTTTGAGGAGTTTGATGACTTAGACATAAGTAAAAAGGATGAGGAAGAAGAAACTCAAAATGAAACGCAGCAGGAAACAAGTCTGCAGAAAACAGAGATTGATAAACAATCTCCGTTTCATTCTCCACCAAAAAGCTGGAAAACCATTGGAGATCATCCTCAAACTCAGATCATTGGAGACACAGCTGATGGAATCCGAACCAGAAGATCATTCAAAAATGATGACGACAGCATGGCAATGATATCTCAGATTGAACCAAAGTCAATCAAAGATGCTATTACTGATCAATCTTGGATTAACGCCATGAAGGAAGAACTTCTACAGTTTGAGAAAAATGAAGTTTGGACTCTAGTACCAGATCCTTTAGATCAAACTGTTATTGGCACTCGATGGGTATTCAGAAACAAGCTTGATGAAGAAGGTAAGGTCGTGAGAAACAAAGCAAGATTAGTAGCTCAAGGCTACAATCAACAAGAAGGTATAGACTATGATGAAACTTTTGCTCCAGTTGCAAGGTTAGAAGCTATTCGAATACTTCTTGCATATGCATCTCATAAACTCATCAAACTGTTTCAAATGGATGTGAAAAGTGCTTTCTTAAATGGTTTTTTAAATGAACAAGTGTATGTAAAACAGCCCCCAGGTTTTGAAAACCAAGCAAAACCAAATCATGTTTTCAAACTTACCAAAGCTCTTTATGGCTTAAAACAAGCACCAAGGGCATGGTATGAAAGACTGAGTTCATTTCTGATCGAGAACAATTTTCAAAGAGGAAAAATCGATACCACTTTATTCAAGAAAACTGAAGGAAATGAATTACTCATTGTTCAAGTATATGTGGATGATATCATTTTTGGATCAACAAATGAAAAACTATGTGAAGATTTCTCAAAACTTATGCAAAGTGAATTTGAAATGAGCATGATGGGGGAATTAAGATATTTACAACATGGCAATGATATCTCACATTGAACCAAAATCAATCAAAGATGCAATTATTGATCGATCTTGGGTAAATGCCATGAAGGAAGAACTACTGCAGTTTGAGAAAAATGAAGTTTGGACTCTAGTACCAGATCCATTAGATCAAACAGTCATTGGCACTCGATGGGTATTCAGAAAAAAACTTGATGAAGAAGGTAAGGTTATTAGAAACAAAGCAAGATTAGTAGCTCAAGACTACAATCAACAAGAAGGTATAGACTATGATGAAACCTTTGCTCCAGTTGCAAGGTTAGAAGCTATTCGAATACTTCTTGCATATGCATCTCATAAACTTATCAAACTATTTCAAATGGATGTTAAAAGTGCCTTCTTGAATGGATTTTTAAACGAACAGGTGTATGTAAAATAGCCCCCAGGTTTTGAAAGTCAATCAAAACCAAATTATGTTTTTAAACTTACCAAAGCACTATATGGCTTAAAACAAGCACCAAGGGATTGGTATGAACGGTTGAGTTCATTTCTGATTAAAAATGATTTTCAAAGAGGAAAAATCGATACTACTTTATTTAAGAAAATAGAGGGAAATGAATTACTCATTGTTCAAGTATATGTTGATGACATCATTTTTGGATCAACAAATGAAAAATTGTGTGAAAATTTCTCAAAACTTATGCAAAGTGAATTTGAAATGAGCATGATGGGTGAATTAAGATACTTTCTTGGTTTACAAATTAAACAATATGAAAAATGCATTTTTATTTGTCAAGAAAAGTACATCAAAGATTTGTTGATTAAATATAAAATGAATGAGTAAAAAATTATGACAACTCTTATGCATCCATCTACTTCTTTAGAAAATGATGAAAATGGCGAATCTGTTTCTGAGAAAGAATATCGAGGAATGATTGGCTCTTTGTTATATCTAACTGCTAGTAGAACAAATATAGTGTTTGCAGTAGGATTATGTGCTCGATTTCAATCAGCTCCAAAAGAATCTCATTTAACAACAGTAAAACGCATATTTAGATATCTTGTTGGCACCACTAATCTTGGTCTTTGGTATAGAAACGGTTCACATTTTGATATTATAGCATATTGTGATGCTGATTACGCTGGAGATAAAATTGAAAGAAAAAGCACGAGTGGAGCATGTCAGTTCTTAGGTGAAGCATTAATCAGTTGGTCTTGCAGAAAACAGAACACCATAGCATTGTCCACAACGGAGGCCGAATATGTTTCAGCAGCAAACTGTTGTTCACAGGTTTTGTGGATTAAAAATCAACTTCAAGATTACTCTGTAAGCTATTCCAGTATTCCAATTTATTGGGATAATACAAGTGTTATAAATTTGTCTAAGAATCCCATTCAGCATTCTAGATCAAAACATATTGAAATAAAACATCATTTCATTCGTGATCATGTCAATAAGAAAGAGATTGAATTAATCTTTGTTGATATTCAAAATCAACTTGTTGACATTCTTACAAAGCCTCTTGTCGAGGATAGTTTCAATTTGATCAAAGAAAAACTGAAAATTATAAGAAATCCAAAAAATTCTGGATAAATTCTGCTTCTGCAGAAAATGGAGAACGTTTATCAGTCTCCTTTTCGTGACTCATCATTCTCCGTTCTGAAAAAACCAACAGTTTTCTTTTCCCTCTCAAAATCAAAAAGGCAAATTTTGGCATTTAATACACATGCCTTTTTGTCTGAAGGTAGAGTGCTGACACATACACTTTCAATCCCCCTAAAATGCTTTTCCTCTTTTCGTAGGTACAAACAGTTTCTATTGGGCAGCAAATTCATCATTATTCTCCTTTTTTTTTTTTTTTCCTTTCATCTCCTCAAGTCAGAAAATCTGTTTTGTCTCTCTCATCTCCTCACCTTCTTTTTCCCAAAAGCTACATTACCCCTCTCTCTAAATACCACTCATACTGTTCATCTTCTTCACTCTCAACCTTTCACCCACAGAACAACTATGGCTCGAACCAAACAATCAGCACACAAAAATGCCTCTCCCTGCACACCATACTCTTCCTCTTCTTCATACGAATCCATGGAACACTCACCCTTTCCACCACCTCGACCAGCACCACCACACACCTCCTCTGCCTCTCCTCCTTCTAACACCAGTCAAGAAATCCTCAATCTCATCCCTCTGTCTACTTTTCTTCCACCATTGTATACTCGCCCCACACCAAACATTGCTTAAATGCCTCCATATTTACACACTCAAACTACTCATCCATGACACTCCATGAGAGTTCAATCTGGAATTGGAACTTCAAAACCATTGAACCCTAAACCCCATTACTTCATCATCTCAGATTCTGAGAGTGATGATTCCTCTGATTCATGCCCCATCAGCAAAACCACCAACACAACCAGATCCATCAACAAACACACCAATAAAAACTACGCCATTAGCAACACCACCACCACCACAACATCCATCATCAACTTCAGCACAAGCACCAACAACCACTAAACCTACCACACCTTCAAAATCTGCCTTCTCCTCTGACCCTCACAATCAACTCCTTCACACCAAAAACGAAGATCGATCAATGACATTGTTTCACCTCCTACCAAACAAAATGAACCCCTCTCTCAACCCAAACCACAAACCAAAACCATAAAAACAAAAATCACAATGACCATTTCTCAATACCTTGCTCACAAAAAACTTCCAAATCCTCAGAGAAGAAAAACTTTTGCCCCTAAACAAAACCTAAAAAACTGTCCCAAACCCACCTCTCCATAACATTCTCCACAATATTCCCCACCACGAGAACGTTCTCCTGCTCCCTCAGTCCCTCCTCCAGAATCCTCTGCCCACCCACAACCTTCCCCATAAACACACACCAAACGTTCTCCATCTCCCCAGTCTTCTTCTACTTCCACTTCATCTGCCTCTGAACCGTCTCCTCCCTCTAAGAAACCCAAACAAACTACTCCTCCTCTGATTTCCCCTGCCAAATCTAAACTCTTCAATGAAAAATGGGCTCAACACCCAGTTGGGATTGGACGAGTCTTTGTTTTTTACAATCTCGTTGTTGACGTCAATGTTGTTCAGCATCAAACTGATGCTCTTGGATGGACATCCTTCTTAAAAATATCTGAATCTTATTACCCAGATGTTGTTCGTGCATTTTATTGCCAAGACATTTGCTGACAAATCTCTAATAATTTCTACGATTAAGGGAGTGGAAATCAAACTAACTCCAGACATTCTGGCCTCCATTCTTCAGTTACCCACAGAAGGTCCATCTGTTTTTGGTGACCACTGGTACTCATCCATGAATCTTCACAAGACTGAAGTCTTATATGATCTGTTTGAAGAAGACTCCACTTGTTACTTGTCCACATATCTTAAGCCCCTTCCTAAAGTGTTCAATAACATGTGCCAACATACTTTGATTCCTCAATGTGGAAGTCATGAGTATGTCTCTGGTAATGACGCCTTGCTCATCCATCATCTCCTCGACTACAAGAGACTGAATTTACCCTATGTGATTCTCCAGCACATGATTTATGCAGCCACAAAGACTACAGGAAAAATATTGTGCCTTATGGCATGGTCCTGACTAAAGTCTTCAGGTACTTTGGAGTCTCCCTTACGTCTGAAACATCTATGATCAAAATCTCAAAATTTTCCACCAAAAATCTCTCTCACATGCGCAAAACATTTTCTGCTCAAACGCCTACTCATCCATCCTCCTTTCCCACCTCCTTAAAACGCAAACGCTCATCAGGAAGACGACCTACTACAAACCCTGTTCCATTCTCAACACATCCTACTGATCCTGAGGCAAACACAGCAAGAATCCCAACACCAGAACATTCTTCACCAAATCCAGAACGTTCTCCACCACCTCCAGAACGTTCTCCAGAAAATATCCAAACTCCTTCAAACCTCTTTCCTCAAACATCCACCCTACCATCCTCAGCTATTCCCTCTTATTCTCAAACACTTCACTCCCCTACTCACGACTTTGGTAACTTCCTATCTAATCCACCTTTGTCTACTATGTCTCCACTGTTTGTCTCCCCTCAAAAAACCAGCTCTTCCATTTTCGACATCAGTCAGTTTTTAAACTTTCCAGCAACTATTGGACCCTCTAACACATCTATTGGTCCCTTACCCTTTGTCTCATCCTCATTTGCTTTTTTTCCATCCATCTCTACAACGCCTATTCCATCCAACACTATTGTTGCTACCACTTCTCAACCCTCTACTCACCTTCACTCTTCTCCTCCCTTAACCGAACCCTCCAACTCTGAAATCATGGCTGCTCTTTAGATCATAATGGCACGACAAGTTCAGCACGATCAAGAAACTGCTCTATTGAGAACTTGGCTGACATACCACCTTGCTCCCAAGATGGGAATTCCACCTCCACCTCCTCATCTGATTCCTCCTCCTTCTCAAGTTCCTCATCCGGGAAAATCCTCCTCTTCAGAAGGATCTTCTCCCTCCTTAGCTTCTTAGTTGTTTTACTGTTATCTTTTTGAATGACAAATGGGGAGAATTAAGTTAGTTTTTAATTACTTCTCAACCCTCTACTCACCTTCACTCTTCTCCTCGCTTAGCTGAACCCTCAAATTCTGACATCATGGCTGCTCTTCAGAATATAATGGCACGTCAGGTTCAGCACAATCAAGAAACTGCTCTGTTGAGAACTTGGTTGACAGAACAACTTGCTCCCAAGCTGGAAATTCCACCTCCACCTCCTCATCCGGTTCCTCCTGCTTCCCAAGTTCCTCATCCAGGAAAATCCTCCTCTTCAGAAGGATCTTCTCCCTCCTTAGCTTCTTAGTTGTTTTACTGTTATCTTTTTGAATGACAAATGGGGAGAATTAAGTTAGTTTTTAATTTGTAAAAGCCTGATTATGTAATTCTGCTCATAGTGATGTATCTTTGTTCTCAATTAAATGAAAAACTAGTTTATTGCATACATTGTTCTAAATTCTGTTAATTTAAAAAAATGCACAAATTGAGGGGGAGCTAATAAAGCTCTTTTACATACTTGATATTAGAATCAGAATTAAAATCTAAATTAACATGTTGTCATCATCAAAAAGGGGAGATTGTTGAAACAAACTCTATAATTTAAAGTTTTGATGAAAATAAACAAAGGTTAATTAAGAAAGTTAATTTTGATTCTAAAATGTTATGTTAATTTAACATGTGTTTTTGAGTGAATTTAATTAAGAACAGAATCAAGCAAAGTTAATTTAAAAAAATGCACAAATTGAGGGGGAGCTAATAAAGCTCTTTTACATACTTGATATTAGAATCAGAATTAAAATCTAAATTAACATGTTGTCATCATCAAAAAGGGGAGATTGTTGAAACAAACTCTATATTTAAAGTTTTGATGAAAATAAACAAAGGTTAATTAAGAAAGTTAATTATGATTCTAAAACGTTATGTTAATTTAACTTGTATTTTTGAGTGGATTTAATTAAGAACAGAATCAAGCAAAGCAGAAAAGACAACAACAAGTCATTCTACATCAAAACAGAGAATGATCTCCAGCTTCAAAAAATGTTCATCACAGCATATTGATCAAACTTTTTCTATCTCTTTAACAAAGAGTTTGCCCTGGAAATTTATTCATATCTACTCAGTACATGGCAAGGAACAAGTAGGATTCATTCAAGCTCAAGATGGTTATCAGATCACTAAAATAAAAGTACTCAAAGACAGACAAAAAAACAAGACAGTTTGTAACTCCAAAAAACAAACTATCAAGAAAGTTCGATCAACCTTGACATATGACAAGACAATTGCAAAGGACATCCAGAATGATTAAAACGGGAACTCCAGATTGATTATTGAAGCTCAAGAAAGTTCAAACTAACAGACCCAGAACGTTAATCGTTCTCCGTTTTCTGCACAATTCCAGCAGCAGTGTATCTCTTCTGAAATGACTTATAATTCTTCTCCAAACCTCTTCTCTAGCTACATTCAAGACCCAAGATTGAGAGTGTACCATCCAAGATCAAGGAAGAAACGTCAAAGGCTTTTTCTAAAAAGGACAGAACTGCTTTAAATGCTAAACCAGAAAAGTCAAAAAGCAGTTTTCAAAGAAGGATTATTTTTATTCTGAAATATTGGTTCAGTCAAAATACAGAGCACCTCCAACAGCTCTTTTGTACCTTCATTCAGTGCTTCTACAGCCTATAAATAGAAGGCCAATATCCAGAATCAAAGCAAGAAATTTAAGTGCTGAAAAATCCATAAATCAATCACATACATACTTGAAATTCTGCTCTTTTGCAAAACAGAGGCTATCATACATTCTGCTATTTCGCAAAAACAGTTGCTGATTCATATTCATATAGTAGATTGTGTAATTATCAGTAAACCCTTTGTAAAGAATCAATTCTCAAACAAGAGTTGAGAAATCTCAGATTCTGTCAAAACAATCAAATTGTAAAAACTCAAACTATAAGAGTTTCTTCATAGTTTGTTTAAGATTACATCCTATCAAGATTAGATAGGTGCTGGTATTTCTTTCTGGGTGGAAAGTAATAGAGATTGAAATAGATCAAGGTTGATCTAGACTAGGTGTTGTAAGATCAAAAAGGTTCTTTGTTTTTAAACACTTAGTGGAAAATCTCACAGTGTGAGGACTAGACGTAACCCACGTTGGGTGAACCAGGATAAAATCCTTGAATGGTATTCTCTATCCTATCTCTTTATTTATCATACTGAATTGATTAACTAAGATAAAACATAAACTGATTTTCTGTTTTAAGCTAATCAAGGAACGTTCTCTGTTTTATATCAAAAACCAAGAACGTTCTCCATTTTCTGTTTTCATAACCAAGATCAATCTTGAGTTATTTTCTTAAGTTTTAACAGGAATTTTTAAAAGGTGTATTTACAATTCAAACCCCCTTTCTTGTAAATCGATATTATTACTTCATTGTCAACTAGGATTGAGTGAATGGCCAAGTGGTGCCTTTTGACCGATACACGAATTTATCATTTGGATTAAATATTGGTTTTTTATTTATTTATTGATTTGGTTTAATATTAGAGATATGTGTGAAATAAGTTAATGATTGTCGAGGTAATTCAATTGTGTTGTAGTGGTTAATAGTTGGGGCGGTAAGTATTCGATGGAAAAAAATAAAGTTGTGAAGGTGCTGGAAAACACAAAAAATGGGAGACTAAATCATATTTCTCCATTTTTGAAAGATACTTCAAAAGCTTAACCAAAAAACATGTTCTTTATCAAATCATTCAACTTACGATAAAAACATGTTTAAAGACAATGAGGTTGGATCATAGAGAACATAGATAAGAGAAACAGAAAGATAGAGGGTACATGGATATTTTTATGCAAGTTCACAATAAACTTTTGCTACATTTAGTTCCCCCCTTACAAATAGATTTTTTCTTAGAATAGTCAATGACCTAATCCATTATTTCAATAATACCGTACAAGTATTATTTACTCTGTATGTTTAGGCTTTGAGTATTTTTCTCTAGCCTCTCTAGATTGTCATAGTTAGAACCATTCTTCAACATTCTAGCGGCATGTCGTTGAGGTTCATAAATGTTGTTGTACCTCTTCAAGTACCTCTTAGGGGTGAGATAGTTGTTACCAATATTGGGTTGATCTACATCAGTTCTAGTTTGTGTCTAAATTGACACAAAGTGTGTTTATGAGATTCTAACTCTCATTAAGAAGATGTTACATATCAATCGTATATAAGTTCAAGTGTATGAAAACACTTTGAATAATTTACATCAATTCTAAATAACTCTTCAATGAGAGGATGTTTCATTCATATTTTTCTTTTGATGTGTGTTTTGCTGCAGAATTCTTTCTTTAATACATTGCCTTTTTTTATTCTCTATCACACAGTTGATTGACTAAACGAGTTCTTCTTAAATAGGGAGAGGAAGTATTCGTTGAGAATATTATCGTTGAAGATCTTCAATCACCGATTAAGGCAAATCAATCTTTAAGATGATCTCACAAATACGTTCATACAATTAACATATTCAAAATATTGACTAGAGGATAAACAAATTTGTATTCTTTAAAGTGTTAACTTTTAAGAGCTTGTCATTTTAGAGAAGTTACTTCCATTAGAGCATTGACTATCTCGAGTGTTGATTTTATCAAAGCGTTTACTTTTAATCAGCGTCAAATGATCACTTGCTTGTCACATTTATTAGAGACAGACAATCATTTTGCTTGAGATACTTATCAAAGGAAGACGATCGAATTGACATACTTTATCTATTAGTAAACACAATTACTTGTTTATTATGTGATAATATTATTTGGGTTTAGAAAACTTTGATTATTATCTCTAATTTATGTGTAACTTATGCTACCTTGAAATAGATAGTCATTAATATAAATTTTTATCTTTTAACTTAATCTGAACACTTAACAAATACAGTTATGGGATAATTATTCTTTATTTGTTTGATTTTGTTATCATCAAAACATCAATTGAATGATTGTAGCTAAAACCACTTATGCAATAACAAGTTTGATGTGACAATCCCTGTGGTGCACAAATTGTTAAAAGGAGCTTATGGGATTAGCTGAAGTAGAGATGTGCAATAAGAGTTGTTAAAAGAGGATTAGTGGACTTTTGTCGACAAGTCTCACTTGAGTTTGTGAGAATGTGGCCCTAGAGAAAACAAATTGATGATAGAAAGTCGTAGAGAAACCCTTTAGAGAGATTGACAGTGTACATGAAGGGAAATCGTCTTTCAAGGAATGGTTGAGTTCTACACCAAACTGAGGGGAAGATGGTTGATATTGGTTGAAGAGAATTTGGACGATGAAAAAATATAGTACAATCTTATGTGGACCCTTAAGGAGTTTAAATGTGAAAGTGAACTCAGATATTTTCACCCTCAAAAACTTGTAAAGGTGACCAGTAAGAAACTATTGAAAATGAAAAGAGGTTAATTTGTACTTCATTACGATTTGAGACTACTTAAAAACTAGTTATGAGACATATCATCTCAATAACTTGTTGATAGTAGGAAGAATCATTGTGATTGGTGTTGGATAGTTGAAGCTTGTACTAGAGCTGGATAGATATCCTTAATAAGAGGTGGAAATTTGGTGATGTTAGATAAAAGTGGTGCAATTAAGATCATCATTTAAGTATTTTGTACGTTGTTAGAATGTCAACAAATTTGAGTATAGAGAAGTTAAAAGGGATACTATACATCAGATATTAGTAAAAAAAAATTGTAATACCTAAAATAATTTAGGAGGGTAAAGTCTGTTGAGGCAAAGTTCTTAATCAAATATTTTAAAGATAAACAAACAAGTTAATTAAACTTTAATTATGATTCTAACTGTATTGATGTTTAACTTGTGTTCTCGAGTATTTTATTCAAAGATAGGTGATCAAATACATGAAGTAGCAAAATCAATCAGAAAGAAAAAGGGTTTGATTTGGGATCCCTTTTCGAAATGTTAATTCATGCTTTTAATTTTAAAATGAACTCAATATCAATCTTGGTTACACATAAAAATCCAGAACATTCTTGGTCAGTTAAAAACAAGATTGATAAGAGTTTTTCCCCATGCAAAGTTTGACTAGATATTAGATTAGTGGTTTGTAATATATGGATATGATGTTTTGATGTCTTAAAAGAAAAAAAAGATTGATTTTATGTTTGTCTTAAATAATTTAACTATAATGTTTTGAATTTTTTTAGTAATATGTTTGCCATGATAAACTTAATTATAAAATTTTGATTTTTATTATTATAACATGAGTAATATGCTTATTGTCATATATTTGATGTAAAGTTGCAATTTTGTTTTTGTTTAGGTTTACATAATTATAAAGTTATGATTTTCATTATGATCTCACGAGTAATATGTTTGTTAGGATGTATTTGATTTAAAATTTCGATTTTTGTGCTATTTGATTTAAAGTTTTTATTTTTGTGTTATTAATTTCAATGTTTTGATTTTTATTAACACTACACGAGTCTTGAGGGAGTTGATGAAAAGTTTTCATTTTTAATTATGATAACATGATTAAATTGATTACTTTGATGTGTTTAGTGTAAAGTTTGACTTGTATGCTTAAATAACTAATAATAAGAGAAATTTTATAGTAGAAGGAATAAAATTTCGATTTGTATGTGTTCTTCGTGATTCAAGTTTTAATGTCTATCAATAATACGCTGCTAATCTAAATTGATAGTTTATAATTGATAGTAGAAGGAATAAAATTTCGATTTGTATGTGTTCTTTGAAACATTTATTCACGTGTATATGTGTTATATATTTGGGATAACGAAGTAACTGATTCTTGATTTGGAGAACCATGAGAATATAAATTTAATGTCATACGTGATAAACATTTAATTTTGAATATTTTATCTTTATGGTTGTCTAAGTGACTAATGCTTTGTGTTTTGAACATTGTTCTCTTTGTGGTTACTTAAGTCGCTGGTGATTTGTGTGTTGAACATTGTTATCTTTGTGGTTGCCTAAGTAGATGATAATTTGTGTTATAAACCTTTTATCTATGTGGTTATCTAAGTGACTTGTGATTTATGTTTTGAACATTTTATCTTTTTAGTTATTTACATGTACATTTTGAGCATCATTATCATTTTAAGACATATCATATTGATTGCGTTTCAGCAAGTGTACTGAATCGTTGCAAGTAATAATAAAACGGTAGTACCGAGTGTCGAACTCAAGGATTGCGTTTTACTATTGAATTATATTTGATTACTAGAATTGAACAAAAAGGTTCCCAAGTTGATTGAAATAATGTTTGAAATTAACAACAATAATAAAATTGATCTTTTATAATGAGAAAAATGTCAGGGATGAGTTTCACTTCGAATCTAACCTTGGTGTCTAATTTGACCCTAGTTACTGAATTCCTTTATTGAATTATTACCGAATTCTCTTTATTATTCTTGCCCTAATGTCTTAGTGACAAAATCTTTAATTCCAAAGTAACCCCTAATTCCTTAGTGGATTTAAGATTAGAATTAAGCATTACCGTATAGAAATTCTCTTGTAAATTATTGCTTTGCAACTAATTTAATTGGTTTCATGACCTGCATCTATCCCTAGACTACAAATTCATGAATTTCTCATCTCAAGCATTCGTAAAGTCCACTTCCGTTTCAAAATACAAATCGTAGAACAATTTAATGTGGATCAAGCAATAAAAAGCATTAAGCACAGAGATGAGAAAAACAATTCAATAAACTCATTCATATAACTAGAAATCAAATCAGAAAAATAAGGGTTTCATCTGGTTACACTCATCCCTAACAAATAGGGTTTAGTTACTCATGACAGAGATACAAAAGATAAGGATTAAAGAAGAATTACAAGAATGATTCATGGATGATTCTTGATGAAACTGCTTCAATCGCGTTAGAAACGGCCGTCTATGAGTTTCTATGCTAGGGCACAAGTCTCCCAAGTTCCCTAGAGTCAAAAAGATCCCTAAAACGGTAAAAATCTGCGTTTTTATGATTGCTGGTGCGCGTCGCGCGCCCCAGGCGTGGAAAAACGCGCTCCAGGCGCGCGTTGGCAGAGTCAAATCCTGAGAAATGCGCTCCAAGCGCTCCAGGACGCGCTCCAGGCGCATTTCATCTGCTGTCTGATTTATTGTGCATTTTTCTCATCTTTTGCTTCTGAATTTGGTCCCGGTGTCTTCATGAAAGTTGTAGATATGGATCTTAGCTTTCATTATCACTTGGAATGACACTAATTGGACATCTAGAACTCCGGATATGGCTGAAATACTCCACATATGTCATGTTGATTTTTCACCAAAATTCAGCACTGCACTAAAACAAAACGCAATGTAAAATTACGATAAATTCCTACTTAATCAACGAAATAAAAACAAAAAACATTTTATTAACTCAAAGAACAAAAATCAACAAATTGTATTAAATAAACCCTTAATTTAACTGATGATTGAGGGTAAATAAGACTAAAACAGTGGGAAAATATGCATATGATGAAGAGTCATCACATATGCATTTCTGTAGACACCTTAGTGGCTGATTTAATTGTCTCAATTGGTATGAGTAACTTATATGTGGACTCCTTAGTAGTTGGTTATATCCGAATCATATACTTTTAGGAGCATACATAACTTGCATACATTTTATTGTTATTTTTATTTTGATTTAATTATTTGTTCTAGGTGAGTTGTTACTTAAATTATTTAGGTACATTTTATGACTTGATACATCTTTCCAAATTATTTAGAAAATTTTATTTCTTTAAATCTTTTATTACAAAAATATATTATATTTATATTTTATGGCTATTACCTATTAGCATATTATTTGGTTTAATTTTTGTCGTTGGATGAAATGACCCATTACACCAACATGTAGGTACTAATGATCTCAAAGAGTTACATGAATGATGATGATTGGTGTACATGTAAGATTTATGGGTCACATATGTAATTAATTAATAAAGTGTGTTAGGGTCATTATATAATTAGCCAATAAACTAGGGGTCAAATAATATATAATAGTTTATGGCTAAAGAGCATAATAGTTATGAAAATTAATAGTGTAGATACCAGGCAGTTTCTAATTTAATGAGGGGCTGAATTGGAAATACTGCAATTTGGGATATAACTAATAATAGTTATATATAGGGGTAATGGTCCCCAAGGCAAACACAACAAGACTATTCAGTTTCAAAACCCTAAAGGAGAAAACTCTCTGGTTCTCTCTATCTCCATCAAGAGAGTAAGGTCTTCAGGGTATTTTGCTGAGGAAGATCACCCAACCCATTGGCTCTATCATCATCATCCTAGGATTTCATCAATGGCAATTCCCACAGGTACGCTTCCGCCTTTGGTTATTCATCATGTAATTGACATGGATTATTAACAAAACACCCTTTGATAATTGAGCAACCTCAAACCCAAAGAAATATTTGAGAGAGCCTAAGTCTTTGATTCGAAATTGACAGTGAAGAAAAGACTTGACATATTGTATTTCTTGTGAATCATTGCCAATGAGAGCGATATCATCTACATCCAACAAAAAAGTGAAATGAGTATTATAGGATTTAACAAACAAGGAATAATCAGAAATAGATTGAATATATCCCAAAGATAAGAGAGCAGAAGTTAGTTTATGATTCCAATTTTGACTAGCTTGTTTTAAACCGTAAATTGACAAACTAAATTTGGTTTATGAGGGGTAAAACAAGGAAGAAGTTGCATGTCGACATCCTCATGAAGATCCCCGTGTAAAAAAGCATTATTGACATCTAATTGATATAAATGTCATTGTTTAGTAGCAGAAATAGCCAAAACAAGTCTAACGATAGTCATTTTAATTACAGAAGTAAATATTTCTAAATAATCTACTCCTTCCAATTGAGTATATCCTTTAGAATCAAGTCTAACCTTGTGCCTTCCAATAACCATCAAAGTTGAGTTTGGTTTTAAAATCCCATTTACAACCAATAAGATCTTTACCATCAAGGAAATCAGTTAATTCCCAAGTTTTATGAAGTTCATGAGTCTGAATTTCTTGATCCATAGAAATTTTCCAACAATCAAATTTAATTGCTTGTTTATAAGAACGAGGTTCAGGAATAAAACATAAAGCAAATAAATAAGATCTATAAGTTCGGAGACATTGTCATAAGATAAAAAATAGTTTAAGGAATGAGGATTACTTGATATAGTATTATTGAAAGATCTAGGGGCAGGAGCAATATTACATTCATACTCTTGTAAGTAACCGGGAACATTTCTTACTCTTGTAGAAGCACATACAACAAATTGAGGGGCAAAGGTAGTATAAAAAACAAATTCATTCATAACAAGGGGAATGTCATTTAAGTAGCAACAGGAATATCAAAATGCATATCAAAATTAGGAGAATCATGAGATTTCTCATGATTAGGCAATTGTGTAGGACAAAAGAAAGGATCAACACCTTCAATATCACAAGATTAGTCAAAAGTGTTATGATTGATAGGCAAAAGAAGTTGAGAGCTATGAGTATGTGACTGAGTAGAATGTTGTTTATGAAAAGGAAAAATGTTTTCATAAAATACCGTATGTCTTGAAAAAAAATATGTTTAATATCCAAGTCAAATAAAACATAACCCTTGTTGAGATGGAAAAACGCTTTGTAAAAAGTGATAAGGCTGAAACAAGTTCTTTGCTTCAGAATTTAATTTCCATGAAGTATCAAGGCAAGGGAAATATAAGAGAGCACATTATGATGATGTCCAACATTGCTTCTAAGCTTAAAGGTCTAAAGCTTGAGTTGTCAGATGACTTACTCATTCATTTAGTATTGCTGTCTCTTCCTTCGCAATTCAGTCAGTTTAAGGTGACTTATAATTGTCAAAAGGAGAAATGGACTCTTAATGAGCTCATTTCATTATGTGTGCAAGAAGAGGACAGGCTGAAGCAAGATAGGACTGAAAGTGCTCACTTTACTAGCATCTCTAAAGACAAGGGCAAAAGGAAAAGAATTGAGGAGCCCAAGAACAAAGCTGCTGCTAAGGGTCCAGAACAAAAGAAGCAGACTAAGGATAACAACTGCTTCTTCTGCAGGAGTTCTGGACACGTGAAGAAGGATTGTGCCAAATATCACGCTTGGCGTGTTAAGAAAGGTATGATTCTGTCTTTGGTCTGTTCTGAGGTTAATTTAGCTTCAGTACCTAGAAACACTTGGTGGTTAGACTCTGGTGCAACTACTAACATCAGTGTTTCAATGCAGGGTTGCCTGAACTTCCGAAAGCCTAGTGATACTGAAAGATGGATCTATGTAGGAGATGGGAAGAAGGTAGAAGTTGAAGCCATAGGAAAATTTAGATTATTATTAAGTTCCGGTCATTATTTGGATTTAAAAGACACTTTTGTTGTACCGTCATTTAGACGGAATTTGATCTCTATTTCTTATTTGGACAAATCAGGATATTATTGTTCATTCGGGAATAAAGAATTTACTTTGTCTTTAAATTCGAATGTTGTTGGAACCGGTTTACTTTCTGGTTATGATAATCTTTATTTGTTGGAAACTGTGGCTAACTATAATGAAACCTTGAATGTGGAATCACGTGGTACTAAGCGGAAAATTGACAATTTCAATTCAGGGGTGCTTTGGCACAAGCGTCTAGGTCACATCTCTAAAAATAGAGTTGAACGACTTGTGTCAGATGGAATTTTAGATTCCATTGACTTCACAGACTTTAACGTTTGTGTAGCATGCATTAAAGGAAAACAGACTAAAGATAAGAAATTAGGCGCATATAGAGCTACAGACGTCTTAGAATTGATACATACGGACATCTGTGGGCCATTTCCAACTCCTTCTTGGAATGGTCAACAATATTTTATATCATTCATAGACGATTATTCTAGATATGCCTACCTTTACCTAATTCACGAAAAGTCCCAATCAATAGACGTGTTCAAATCCTTTAAGGCAGAAGTTGAGAATCAACTTAATAAAAGAATTAAAAAGGTCAAATCTGATCGTGGTGGTGAATACTACGGCAGATATGACGGTTCAGGTGAACAACGTCCGGGACCATTTGCCAAATACCTAGAGGAATGTGGAATCGTCCCACAATACACTATGCCGGGGTCACCCAGCATGAATGGTGTAGCTGAAAGACGAAACAGGACTCTTAAGGATATGGTAAGGAGTATGATTTGTCATTCCACCTTGCCAGAGTCACTCTGGGGAGAGGCATTAAAAACAGCAGCATACATTCTTAATAGAGTACCAACTAAGGCAGCGGCTAAAACACCTTATGAGCTTTGGATTGGGCGTAAGCCTAGTCTGAAGCACCTTCATGTTTGGGGATGTCCAGCTGAGGCAAGGCCTTATAGGCCGAATGAAAAGAAATTTGAACCCCGAACAATTAGCAGCTATTTTATAGGGTACTCAGAAAAATCAAGGGGCTATAAATTTTATGATCCTAATTTGAGAACAATTTTTGAGACGGGAACGGCAACGTTCTTTGAGGATATTGAGTTTGGGGGGAAGATTAAGGTTAAAGATTTTGTCTTTGAGGAAGAATCGGTAACAATTCCAGAACTGATTCTTCCACCAATTGACTTTCCCATTATTGAACAAACTCAAGATGATCTGGTTGTTCAGGAAGAACAAAATCCAGATCAAATTCAAGATCCTCAAGAACAAGTGCCTCAAGAGCCAGCTCCATTGCGGAGATCCACTAGAGAAAGGAAAAATGCTATTTCGGATGATTATGTAGTATTTATCAATGAGGTAGAGGAAAATGTTGGCATGACGGAAGACGACCCAGTCAACTTTCATCAAGCCATGCAAGATTCTCGTTCAGATAAGTGGATCGAAGCAATGAATGAGGAGTACAAGTCTATGCAAGACAATTCAGTTTGGGAACTTATCCCATTACCTGAAGGAAAGAAACCCATTGGTTGCAAATGGATTTTTAAAACCAAGCGGGATTCCAATGGTAATGTGGAGAGATATAAGGCACGTCTTGTAGCTAAGGGTTATACTCAAAAGGAAGGGATTGATTATAAAGAGACTTTCTCTCCGGTTTCATCGAAGGACTCTTTAAGAATAATCATGGCTCTTGTTGCTCACTTTAATTTGGAGCTTCATCAAATGGATGTAAAAACAGCTTTTCTCAATGGCGACATTGATGAGACGATCTATATGGTGCAGCCAGAAAACTTTGTGTTGGGAGACCCAAAGAATATGGTGTGCAAACTAAGAAAATCCATTTATGGGCTAAAACAAGCTTCTCGTCAATGGTACCATAAATTTCATCAAGTAATTCTCTCATTTGGTTTTGAGATGAATACAGTTGATGATTGTGTGTATCATAAGTTCAGTGGGAGCAGACATATTTTCCTGGTCTTGTATGTTGATGACATACTGCTTGCCACTAACGATATAGGCATGTTGCACGAAACTAAGAAATTTCTATCAAAGCATTTTGAGATGAAAGATCTTGGTGACGCCTCTTTTGTATTAGGAATTCAGATACACCGAGACAGATCTCGAGGTATTCTTGGATTGTCACAAAAGAGCTATATCGATAAGGTTCTCAAAAGGTTTGGGTTACAGGATTGCAAACCAGGGGACACCCCAGTTGCTAAGGGAGACAAGTTTAGTCTCAAACAGTGCCCTAAGGGAAGTTTGGAAATTCAAGAAATGCAAAAGATCCCTTATGCTTCAGCTGTAGGGAGTCTTATGTATGCCCAAGTATGTACGCGTCCAGACATAGCGTTCATAGTAGGGATTTTAGGCAGATATTTAAGCAATCCAGGTCTTGACCATTGGAAAGCAGCCAAGAGGGTCATGAGATATTTGAAGAGAACAAGAAACTACATGCTCACATATAGGAGGTCAGACCAGTTAGAGATCACTGGGTACTCTGACTCGGATTTTGCGGGATGCCAAGACAGCTTAAGATCAACTTCAGGCTATGTCTTTCTGTTAGCTGGTGGAGCAGTTTCTTGGCGTAGTGCCAAGCAAGGTCTTACTGCTTCATCAACCATGGCAGCAGAATTCGTAGCAATTCATGAGGCATCTGACCAGGGCATTTGGCTGAGAAATTTTGTCACGGGGCTGCAAATAGTTGAAGGGATTGAAAGACCACTCAAGTTGTATTGTGACAATAGATCAGCAGTCCTGTATTCTAACAATAATAGGAGCTCAACCAAGTCAAAGCACATTGACATTAAGTTCCTAGTTGTTAAAGAGAAGGTACAAAGTGGACAGATATCCATAGAACACTTAAGGACAAACTCCATGATTGCGGATCCACTCACTAAAGGTCTACCACCCAAGGTCTTTCATGAGCATACTGCTCACATGGGTGTGCTACAGTTTGAGGAATCTTGATTTTAGTGGGAGTTTCGTCCATTATGTAATTCATGTTCTATGTTTAATTGTAAAGTACAAATACATTGTATTTGGACTTTCTGATCAGAAATAAAGTTTAAAGTATTCAGTTTTTGGTTACTTTGTACATTTAAGTTATGGTATGATCTCATTCGATAAAGTAGGACCAGTTGAAAATTGACATGCATTGACCAACTTCATGTAATTTTCATGCTACACTTTTCATAATGGGTCTATGTCATTTAGTTGTGTCAGTACGGGTGATCATTGATGGGTTTAGTTATGCTTATTTTGACGAAAGCCTCTTTGGTTCCATGTGCTGATATGATTAATGGACGGGACAATTTGAATTGTACTCAAGGTAATTATAATGACATTTTTGACGTCATAAAGTCTAACACACTCCTAAGGATACATGTGTGACCAGTGGGAGATTGTAAGATTTATGGGTCACATATGTAATTAATTAATAAAGTGTGTTAGGGTCATTATATAATTAGTCAATAAACTAGGGGTCAAATAATATATAATAGTTTATGGCTAAAGAGCATAATAGTTATGAAAATTAATAGTGTAGATACCAGACAGTTTCTAATTTAATGAGGGGCTGAATTGGAAATACTGCAATTTGGGATATAACTAATAATAGTTATATATAGGGGTAATGGTCCCCAAGGCAAACACAACAAGACTATTCAGTTTCAAAACCCTAAAGGAGAAAACTATCTGGTTCTCTCTATCCCCATCAAGAGAGTAAGGTCTTCAGGGTGTTTTGCTGAGGAAGATCACCCAACCCATTGGCTCTATCATCATCATCCTAGGATTTCATCAATGGCAATTCCCACAGGTACGTTTCCGCCTTTGGTTATTCATCATGTAATTGACATGGATACTTAACAGTACATACGTGGGAAAATGAGACTTTTACTTAAAAATAATGTTTTGTATTAATAAAACCGATGTGATACATTTTAAAATTATTTACTTTTATATCGTTAACTTTAAATAGAAATGCATAAATGAATTTTCTTTCACTAGTAAATAATTGAATCCTAGTTAATTTATGTCAACCTTGTTTCTCTTGAATTTCACCTAAAGAAAATTTAATTTATTTTAGATCGTAAATGAACATCGATCTAACAATTGAAATATTAAATTTGCAAATAAATAAATAATATTTTAGTTAATTGCATTACGTTCTTTTACAAAAAAAATATATCAAATCATTTTCTTACGCATCTTTTACTTATTACATGATGAATCAACCCTAAAAAAAAATTATAGTCATTTTTAAAAGAAAATAAATAATTTTAAGTAATGCTTTGGGCATTACACTTGCAGTTAAATATAACAATGAGCCTATCCTTCCTCTGTATTCCTTTGCAGAGATGATTTTTTCTTGTTCATCTTTGTCCAAATTTGAGGATGGATGTATGAGAGTTGTCATTGTTTTAACTTCATTCATTTTGTATTTCTTTAAAAGATCTTTGATATATTTTTCTTGACATATAAAGAGTCCATTTTCATATTGTTTGATTTGCAAGCCTAGAAAATATCTCAATTCTCCCGTCATACTCATTTCAAATTCACTTTGCATGAGATTTAAAAATTCCTTACACAATTTTTCAGGTGTTGAACTAAAGATGATGTCGTCAACATATACTTGAACAATTAGCAAATCAATTTTAATTTTTCTAAAAAGTGTAGTTTCAATCTTGCCTCTAGAAAAATCATTTTTGATTGAGAAGGAACTTGGTCTTTCATACCAGACTCTAGGGGCTTGTTTCAATCCATACAGAGCTTTAGTGAGTTAAAAGACATGATTTGATTTCTTTTGTTCTTCGAAATCAGGAGGTTGATGAACATATACTTGTTTATTTAGAAAACCATTTAAAAAGCACTTTTAACATTCATTTGAAAAAAATATAATAACTTTATGAGATGCACATGGAAGAAGGATTCTGATAGCTTCGAAACTTGCAACTGAAGCAAAAGTTTCATCATAGCCAATATCTTCTTGTTGTTTATAACCTTGAGCCATCAATCTTGCGTTATTTCTTATTACATTGCATTCTTCATCCGTTTTGTTTCTAAATACCAATCTTGTGCTAATAATTGTTTGATTTTGTGGATTGGGGACAAGAGTCCAAACTTGATTCTTTTTCAAATTGGAAAAGTTATTCTTGCATTGCTTTAACCCATGAGTTATCAACTATGACTTCTTTGATTGATTTTGGTTTCATTTGAGTGATCGTTGTCATGTTGTTGTTGTTGTTGTTGTCATCTTTAAAAGACATTCTTGTTCTAATGCCATTATATGTATATCCTGTGATTTGATTTTGTGGACGATCTCCTAAGGTTTTCCAGCTTCATTGAGGAGTGCGAAATGATGATTGATGATGAATCTCGTTTTTTTAAGGAACGATTTGCTGCTGTTGCTCAGATTGATTTTCGTCTTCATCAACTATCTTTTGTATATCAAGATCATCAAATTCGTTAAATAACACATGCATATTTACCTCTACAATTTTTTTTTTTTATCTTATATTATATATACGATATAGCCTTTGGAATTAGTGGAATAACCTAAGAAAATGACTTTTTCAAATTTAGCATTAAACTTTTCTAGATTGTCTTTGTTATTTAAGATATATCAATAGCAACAAAAAAGAAGAAAGTATGAGATATTTAGTTTTCTGTTTTTCCATAATTCATAAGAGGTTTTGTTGATAATTTTTCTTAATGATACACGATTAAAAATTTAACAAGAAGTATTGATTGCTTTAGCCCTAAAATATTTATCAACATTTGATTCTTCCAAGCTTGTTCTTGTCATTTCTTATGATGTTTTATTCTTTCTTAATAGGTGTTCCCTTTTGCCAACTTTTCAAAATCAGAGTGATGAACTAAGAAATCAGAAATGAAAAAGTTAAAAGAGCCAAAATTGCTCATCGAAACTGAAAAACCAAATTTACACAATTAAAAATTAGAGGGACTAAAAATAAAATTAATTAAAAAAAGAAGAAGTGATTTTTAACAATATTAAAATATCAAATAATAAATATATAAATAATTAAATATCACATTTAATTTTTAAAATTATAATAAATAAATCTAAAATAACTTATATTATTTTTGAATAAAATTTCATAAAATTTACTTTTAAAAAGATTTGTAACATATAAGGGGAATATATTATATCATAATATCTAACAATAAAAAAATTATAAATAACCACTCAAATGAGCATACTAAAAAAATACATAGGCCTATTTATACAAAAAAGAATACGTAGGCCTATTTATACACACACCAATGTTCACATTCACATTACCATACATCTTCATTGTGCAAAGCTAACCCTCTACTTGCTACTCCTCCTCCAAGCTATATCACAATCCATTTCTATATATTTACTTTCTTAGGAAAGAGAGAGAGCTTGCGCGCGTGACGATTAGTATGGCGGCGACATTAACATCCTCACCTTCTGCAGCAGAAATTCTGTCCCTCTTCCGTTCCTTCATACGAATAGCTCGCCAATTCCCAGATTACAACATCAGGGAATACACTAAACGACGCGCCGTCGACGCGTTTCGTCAAAACGCAACACTTTCAAACCCTTCTTCCATTTCCGATGCTTTCTCTTACGGAAAGTCACAGCTTGAAGTCGCTAAACGACAAGCCGTTGTTTACTCTCTTTACGTTCCTCCTCTTCCCAGCATCATGGACCTTCCAAATAAACCCTTTTAATCAGGTGAGATTTCTCTTCCATCTTGTTCACAAGATTCGATTTTTTTAATTATTTTTTGGGAATAATTGGGAATTACTGAATTTGCAACTTAATTATTAGGGTTTTTTTTATAATTATTTTTTAGGGTTATGTTTGAATGAACGTGAAAATAACTTGAACTCATTCTGTTGTCTCTGTAATGGTATGCTATAGTTGGTTACTTGTTATCATTTCGCAAAAAATAAACCAACTATAAAAATTTAAAATGAGGGAGCTATAAAATGTTTACATAATTGAATAAATCTGAATGGATAATCCTAATTATGTTATTTAATTTGATGCATTTTGTTGCTTCTGTATTGGTCGTTGTATTTTTTTATTTATAAAATGTATGTTATTTCTTTGATGCATTTGTTTTCTCTGTATTGGTCTATGAAACACATACACTGACACTGTAATAATTTGAGAAAAATGAGTTAATTGAATGTAATTATTGTGTTGGTGTCAGACACCGGAATATGGCTTCAACTAGAAGTGTCTGTGCTACAAAACTATGAAGCACCTACACCGAGGACACTAGGAACACATCTACATAAAGGCCAATAATAATTTTAAAAATTAGAAGTGATTGAATGTAGTAACGTGTGTCAGTGTTGTGCTAGTTTCATGTCAAACACCATGCACGTCTTCATGATGAAGTGTTAGCTATGGAGCACGGACACACACACTCGACACAACACTGACGCTGGTAATAATTTGAGAAATTTAATTAATTAAATGTAATCAAAAGTGTTGGTGTCATACACTAACATGTGTTAGGATCGAGACATGCCTTCCATCAGTGGTATCGGTGCTACAAAGAGTGTTAGTGCTATGTCGGGATTGATATGGAAGGAGAGAAGACCGTGCAAGTGGTTGGAAAAAATTAGAGTTGTTGTATGACATAAACACTTATGCTTGGAACACATTATGAAAATAGCTTATGATATACTCATAAGTTGGTTGCTTATATTAATATATTTTCATAAGCTTATTTTCTTAAATAGATTATACAGAGCTTCCCCTTGTTTCCTGTTCTTTTGTTAAACCAATTTATACATAAATGCTTATATGAAAATCACCTATTTGTAAGTTTATGACCAAGTTGTTTATCCAAATGTATGCTACATGATACATTTTAAGTTTTTAACTTGTGCATTGTATAGTTAAGCTCACTTTAAAAGAGCTTTATCCATTGAAGATGAGTATGACATAGTTGTTAAAACTTCTTATAATCATTTTATTATGCTGCGTTTGGAACTGAGTTAATAACCTTACCGTGCGTGACAATGCCCTAACTAGTAACAACAGACTAATTATCATGGTGCACAATTAGATTATCATCTCTATAATTTGCTAATACACAGAAGTTTGCACAAAAGAGATTGAAAATAGAGTAAGTGGGGCTGTTTTTCTGGTCCTTGGAAGTTGGAAAATGTAGGGGAATATTTTAAAATGGGGTAGAATTAGATTCATTTTTATAGGACTGAGCTTCTCATATTAGTAAAGAACCCAAATTTTTCAATAGGACTGAACTTCTCATATTAGTAAAGAACCCAAATTTTTCAATAGGACTGGTCATTTTGTCTGCTGTCTCTTTGCAACTCTGCAACGAAGACTATGAAGATGTTACCCTCATGAACCCAAAGAAAGTATTATTGTGGACCATGGACGGTGATGAGAGGAGACTTCTATCTTCTTTAGCATAGCCAGTTCTGCTACAGTACATGCAGCTTCAAATAAGCTTAACACTGGAGCAAACTTTAACCTCAAGTGATATAAAGTATTAAAGATGACCTCTACTGTCAATGCAGAGAGGCCCATGCTTTCTATAATACAAAATTCTCGGTTGATTTTGATTCAACTAGATCATTTTATCTAGTGTTGTCAAATAGCCGCTATTGCAGTGCTGTAGCACTTTAGCATAGTGTAATTAGAACAAACCACTATTTTCCGTGATCCGCAATTGACAACACTGATTTTATCTGGAAATACATACGTTTTACTATTTGAAAGTCACCAAGTGATGTAGAACTATTACTGAGTGAACAATATCACATCCCATTGCCTGATACGTTCACTCGATGAAGAATTCTAAGTTCAGTACGAAGAGTAGAGAATCACCAATCCATTATTTTTCTTCTTTTTGGTGTGTCATACTTTCTGTTTGAAGCAAAGAATTCATTCTTTGAAGTGTTTGTCTCAAATGCAAGTGTATGCTGCATCACAACTGCTACCATAGCTCCACAACTCAAATGTTGATGGTAAGTTTGTTAGTGGGAGAGAATTTGTTAGCAGTAAGGATTGAATCCTAGATCTCCTTCTCAATACTCTTTCAAGTTTCAATGTCCCAACAGAAAACAAATAAAGTTATAATAAAACTTTAAAAATCATTTAAAAAAATAGCTATGACAAACTGGCTCTAATTCGATGATGGTTGAGAAGGGCTAATAGTCTGAAACCAGTAAACAACAATTGAAGTGGAAAATTACAAAATCCATTTACAAAACCAATTAGACACAGATGAAACGGTCTAGACTTCGGTTCGTATCCATTTGATTTCCAACGTTTCCACATTCTTGTCAACACTTTTTTGGATTTCACTGTGTCTGAAGGGAAAGGTATATAATCATTTTAAAATTAGCAACCTATGGGGTCTGATGATTCTGACATAGTTTAAAACTTCTTGTAGTCATTTTATTATGCTGTGTTTGAAACTGAGTTCATAACCTTATCATGTGTCATCTCTATAATTTGATCATACACAGAAGTTTGCACAACAGAGATTGAAAACATATTAAGTTGGGCTGGTTTTCTGGTCTTCTAAACCTTGGTATGTGTAGTATAAAACATTTTAAAATGATTAAAATTAGATCCATTTTATAGGACAGAACTCCTTATTAGAAGAAAAATACCCCAAAAATTTAAAAAGATAGAATATATGTAAAGTGATGTTGCTACTTGCTATAGCATGAACAGTATGCTAAGGTCCATGTTGTTAAATTGCATCTGCATCGTGTTTTCTTTTCAATTTACTAGTATGTTGTTATATTCACTCCTTCATGATTGGAATTTCTGCAGGTTATGTTGTGTTGAGATAGGATGATCAAAAATATGTGTTTCCTTACTTTGCATTCATCTATTATGGAACAGACTGCAAAGTGAAAATCTTGAAGTCACAGCTTTCTCTGGGAAAGAAATGACTGTTCTTTAGTAACCAACACTGTATTTTTGGAGAACTAGTTTATGTATGTGTATTTAAAGTGGGATTGCATTCCCTAATAATGAATTGAAAACCAATTTTATGTTGTTAGAATTAGAATAATTTTAGCCGACTTTCTGTAAATCAACTACTTGATTTGATTTTTGATACAATGATAATGATGAGGTTCTCCTTAGCCATAATAATTTGATGATGCATCATAAAAGTTGATTTATTTGTGCTCATATGGAGGTGGATTAATATGGTTGTGTCTTTAACAAGCCATAAAACTTTGAAATATTCCAACATTCCATTCCATTAATGAACACAAGTACACATTTGCTTCGTGGCTAATTGTAAAATATGTTATCCTGTGTCTTTTGGGTGGAGACTGTTGCAATTCTTCTTCAGAAGCATTTTTGTGATTTTCATAAAGTGAGACTCAGCAGTCAGCATTAGTAAAATCTAAGGGAATAATTGTGGACTCTGGTAGTCGTAACTGCAAAAAAATCAGGGGTTCCGAAGAGAATGATAAGCTGAATGTGGAGAAAATGTGTGAATCACTCCTATTGTATTCCCTTATAGGAAGAAGCGCGGTAGATGGTTGGTTTTATTTTTTAAAATCAAACCATATCTATTTTAAAATTAATATATAAATTTAGATTTATAATTAAATCTATTATTTAGTTTAAATTCGGTTATGAAACTAATTATAAAATTAATTATAGTTAAATAATCAGTTTTTAATTAAACAATCGGTTTTAAAAAATTTAATTTTAAAATCAATTTTTTTTAAAATCGATTAAAATTTAATTATTTTTTAATATTTATTTTTTAAAATAATTTATTCATAGCTTAAAAATCGATTATTTAAAAAAAATTGATTTTTTTGATAAATTTTCTCATCAAATTTTTTGAGAAAAAATTCAATTTAAAATATTTTTGTCTTGAGAAAAAAAAAGTTTTTAATTTTTTTTTCAATATTTTTTTGAAAAAAATAAATTTCAAAAACTTTTCAAGAGAAAAAATCTCAAAATTAATAAAATACTGGGGGGCCTATGAGCCTCCTCCTTTAATTCTACAAAAAATAATGAGTCGGTGCTTTAAAAAAATTATTTTAATAAGAACCTAATATTAGGGGTTTAGTAAAAAAAAAATTAAATGAGGCTTTGGAGTTTGGAGTTTTTTGATAGCTCTAATAATAAGCAATTGATTAAATGAAGTTAGCAATTGATTTTTTGGAGTTGAGTGGATAAAAATCGGATAAAAACTAAATTCAAATATAAAACATAAATGGGTATCCAACCGGTTCATAAATAAACAGGATTATAACCATATATATGATTTTAACTGGATATTTAAGATGGATTTAGATTCGATTTTGAATTTGGGTCTCATAACTTGATTTTTTGCACAACCCTAATAGGAAGTGTGGAGAGCTATCCTTATAATCTTATATTTTATGTAAGAATATTTTTAATTTTTTTGGTATAAACAAAAGTATCAACCGTGTAAAAATCAAATTAGTCCAAAAAGCAGTAAACTTCGATCAAATTAGTCACTAAATTTTGCAAGTCATAAACGTCAGTCAAATTAGTTTTCAAATTGTGTGAATTGCTATACATTCTTAAATTTGTAAAATATCAATCAAAATTGTTCATCTCTAAAGTTTTAATGTTTTATATTTTGCTGTAACAATATTTGAATGTGATTTATCTATGTTGATCTTACATTAATATCATCTTCTCGATAAGAAATTTGTCGACGACTAATAATTAAATTTGTAATGAATTGTAATTGTACATAGATTAATTATAGACAAATTAATTTATGAACAATTTAAATTTCTTAGAAAAATTAGTTCATGTTGTGACGATATTAATGAGACTAACGTAAATAATTCAAATATTCAATTAACATGTAAAAGAATTAATTTGTCTGACAATTACAATTTAAATGACTAATTTGCTTATTTACTAATGTTTGATTCTTGCCCGGTGTTGGTGCATATGGAAGAACGTTTGTTGGGTGACATCAGCTACATAAATGGATCATTTTTTTTATTTTAAGTCGAAGAATACTTTGACAACCAAAAAAGAATCTTAATATATCTTGGATCCATTTAAGGTCATCTTTATCGATAATTTTTTCTTTTATAAACATTTCTCACCAAAAGAGTCAAAATTAAGTAAACATACATTTTGATCCCTTCATTACCATATTCCAGATATTAAATCAAACATAATAGTAAACATGAAAGGATGTGATGCTCATACTTGTAGCTTCTTTACCATGACTAGTTCTGCTGCAGTACATGTAGGTTTCAATTAGCGTAACACTGGAGTGACTGAGTGAACTTTAACCTCATGTCATATAAAGATGAGCCTATTGTCGATGCAGAGAGGCTCGTGCTTTCTATAATACAACATTCTTGGTTGATTTGATTGAACTAGCTCATTTTATCTGAAAATACATGCATTTTACTATTTAAAAGTCACTAAGTGGTGTCGAACTATTACTGAGTGAACAATGTCATAGCTGATCGCCTGATATGTTTACTCGACGAAGAATTCTAAGTGCAGTACGAATAGTAGAGAATCGCGAATCCATTATTTTTCTTCTGTTTGGCGTATACTACTTCATGATTACAAACCTAGATGAAAATTTCAATGATTACCATTCAAAATAATCATGAATCATGAAGTATATGCTAAATTCAAGTGGTGACTACAGATTTAGTATGGTGCAACAGTTGTAGCTACACAAAACAAATGAAACTAATTTGATGATAGTTGAGAAGGGCTTATAGTCTTGAAAGTAGTAAACAACAATTGAAGTGGAACGTTACAAGTTCCATTTACAGAATCAAAAACCAATTAGACACACAAATGTGCTTTACCACACAATCTAAAACTCCAACAAAATCTCCTAGAATACAGTCAACAATACAAATCAAATGTAAACAAAGCCTTACATGCTAATGTTATACAGCATTTCAAGTCAAAATTTTCACACCTTTACTCTTCAAATCAGTTCTGTTTTCCATCTTGAGTGGCAATGGAGCAGAGAACACAAGCTTCTCTTTCACTATATCTCTCTCATCATTTTTGAGATCACCATCGTCGCTACTATGCATCGATCCTTCACTGTCCTCCATTACCACTTCCTCGTCATCTTCAGCACCCTGAGAAGAATCCAAAACATCTTCAACCGCACTATTTCCACTCCTCAAAACCTCGCCTCGATCGTCATTTGATGAACTTCCATCCGATTCGCTAGTTCTCGTGCTATAAACCTCAAGAACATTACCATTCTCTGCAAATCTAACACTTTTCTTCACTCTAGGTTGTTGAACGTTTTCCCTTTGAACAAAAATCCTATTTTTTCCATCCCTTCTACCAATCAAAACATCGGTTACACCATCATCATCATAATCATCATCATGAATACCCTCCTCATGATCAAAACCTTCCTCATCATTTGCATAAACCTTACACAAGTTACTAATCTTCTCAACCCTACCTCTCAAATTCTTCAACAGCTTCTTCTTCTCATCATCACCATCTGAATTTCTAGGTCTATGAACTTTCTTACCAGACCTCAAACTCTTTGCTTCTTTAACATAATGCATATGCATTTTCGCAGCAACCTCTTCAATTGAGTCCAAAAACTGAACCAGATCTTTACTAATCGACCTTTTCCCATCCACAATCATTGTATCACAATCCTAATGCCAAAAAGTACCAATTTTTATTTCCAAGGTATTAAAAAAAGAAACAGAAAATTCCCAATACAAAATAAATAAATAAAAACCCAAGATTGGATTACCCATCCACAATAATTGTATCACAGCCCTAATGCCAAAGTTCAATTTTTTATTTTCAGGGTATAAGAAATTAATCCCAAAAAAACTTAAAACAAAAAAGTAAATTTTTTGGGAAAAAAAAATACCCATGATTGGATTACCTGAATGGAATCAAGTTGAAGAAGCAAGTTGACAGCTTTGAGAGAAATAGCTGGAAAATCGAAATGGGTATGTGATGAAAAGGAGGATCTGAGAGAAATGAAGGAGGATTTGATTGAAGCAAGTTGTTTAAGGTTTCTTAGGGTTCTTGATCTACGAACAAGGAAAGAACGAAAATGGGTTTGAATGATACGTGCTGCGTTGTGACGGAGAGATTGATGATGGGTTTGGTGATGATGATTGAGAGAGGATTCAAGAGATTCAATGCGGTGAAGGAGAGAAGAGACAGTGGAATGGTGTTTGTCGTAAAGGGGGTGTGATTTGTGTTGGTGGGGGTGTTGAGTGGGAATGAGAAGGTGTTGTTGTTGTTGTTGAGAAAGGAGGAGTGAGGAAATTGTTTGTACGAGGTGGTCGTGTTGGGGGGAAAGATGGGGTTGTGGTTGGGGACTGCAGCATGTGTAGGAAGGGGTGCAGCAGCAATAGGTTGGAGGAGGAGGAGGAGGAGGGGGAGGAGGTTGGTGGTGGCGGTGGCGGTGGTGGTGGTGAGAGGCCATTCAGTTCAGTGAGAGGGAGTTAGTGTGTCTCTGTTTGTTTGAGAGGAAGGAAGGGTTTTTGAGCGAAGTAGTTTGGTTTTGATCTCGAGTGGGGCTGCTACTTGGTCAATTCATAGAATATTAGGACATGACTCTTATCGTTTAAAATCCTTCAATGTTTTTGTTGGTAAAACAAGGTATACACAATTATAAGATTAATCCATAGAGATAACGGATTCTTTTTAAAACTTCTATATATATATATATATATATATATATATATATATATATATATATATATATATATATATATATATATATATTTTTTTTGTGTGTTT
>NC_021162.2:4340390-4343534 GCF_000331145.2 Cicer arietinum
TATATATATATATATATTGTTTTGGAATTTTTTTAAGAATATATATAATTTTGACTCTGAAAACGGTACTAGGTGATAATTGAAAAAGATAGCGGATGCTCTTGTTTCAAGCTCTATGTTAGGTTTGTAAGAAAACGAGATGTTTTAGAGTTAAAATTTATATGTACCTTTATAATTTTAAGGGTTTTTTTATATACAGAGTTCTTATAAGATTTTTAGAAGGTTTACGTTGTGATCATCATAGGAAAAGTTTGTGATCTTAAAATAACCATCTGATGTGGGACACTTGTCGTTTTAATAAAAAAAAATATGCATGTCATTAGATGGTCGTGATTATGGTGCAATTTCTATCAAGTGGTTCAAAATGAGTTACTATATTTATCATTATCAAATTTTCTCTTCATTCATCTAGTGACTATGATTAGAAGTCCAAGTGAGTCACAAAAGTGACTCTAAATTCTACTTTATATTTTATGGTGACTTGCCTTAGTTTTGAGAAGTTTTGATGATGTCATTTGATTGAGTTGGGTTGATAAAAAATCATAATTCTTATGTTGAGCTTGGACTAAAACATCCTGAGTGTCTGACACGTAACATAATCGAGTTTTCAACCAAATAGTCAAAGATATGACTAATCTAAGAAAGTATAAGTAATAGATATATCATGGTCCTCAATTTTTTAAGCCTCAAACTTATTTTTTATTTAATTAATTGTATTAATTTTATTACTAACAACACCATGCAAAATCATTGCTTTTTCTAAGGAGTTTGTGACAAGATCGAAGCTTCTATCATAAAATTTATATAGTGCGACAACCATTGTTATTGGGTTAATTGGACTATTGTTACTCAGCCTCTCACTAGAAGAGGTTGGCTCAAGTAGAAGGCTTGAATGTCATTATTGAATTAGATTCCAACATGGCCATTGACTTTGCATTGCATGGAACTTCATCCACATGCATTTCTTCTAGGAGATTAGAATGTCTCTTTTCATCGCATTCTTCGAAAGGGTAACGAATATGCTGATTGATTAATCTGGTGTCTGCTCTAAAGACAACTTAAATTGTTGGTGTGACTTTAATCCTAAGATTAGTTATGTTTTAATTGTTGGCGTGACTCGTCCACCTACCTAATTTTTTTTTTTTTCCTTTCATTTTTATAAAAAAAAAAAAAAATATGTACAAGTTTGACTCATTAATTTTGTTACTAATTAATTTAGTAGAAAAATTAGTCAATCATAAAAATATACTTAATGCTTATTATTATATTGTTAAATATTATAAAAACTATTTTGACTCACAAGACTTCTTGTTTTATTGTTGTTAGTATTTAAATAGTCTTATTTTAAATTTTACTTTAAACTTTTCAATTTATCGGATCAATGGATCAATCTTCAGGATCCAAAAATCTACTACTTGTGTCACACCATATTGATAAAACCTTCAATATTATCCTAACATATAACTAATATATAAATAGTCGCTAAGTATTTTTTTATTCATCAATTTAATCCTTAAATCATCGTCCTCTGATTTAGAAGCGGTTGAAAGACTAATTTCGTCAATTGATAATAGTTTAAGGATTAGTAATTATATCAATTATATTTTTATAATCTAAACATCAACTCAGAGTTAAAAATTATATTAAAGGTTTACTTTATTTTTTAAATAATTGAACTTTTAATTCTTTAATAGTTTTTATTAAAGGTTTACTTTATTTTTTAAATAATTGAACTTTTAATTCTTTAATAGTTTTTTCTCAATCTTTCGTTTCTTAGGAGAAATGACTTTAGTAATCAGAACTTAAGTAGGGAGGTAACTAAATTTTAATTTATAATTATTTCAACTAAAATTTAAATGCAGATACATCTTATCAATTCGACTTAATTTAGTTAATTCTTCTATTTGTTAGTACTCTTGTGCAATTTTACACCCTCCTATTTTGGTTGTAGGAATTGAGTATTTGACACTATTTGATAACGCAATAACCTAACTTATAGCTTATTAAACTAGCTTATAAGTTTGTTGGATTAAAAGAGAAGTGTTTGGTAAACAAGCTTTTCTCATCAATTTATAGTTTATTTTGACACGTTATTTCAAATAGCGTTTGTGCTTATAGTTTTTTACATTTCTTTCCATGTATAACCTTGGTATTTTATTTTTATTATTTTTTATCCTTATTTAATACAAAATAAGTACCCCACTAGTTCACAACTTCACGTATATATTTTTCTTGGTGACTAGAGTAAAAGTTTCTTTAATTCTTACAAAATTACTCAATTTTTTTTTCTTCATATTATTCATCTTAGAAAAAATTGATTAAGATATGCATTGTCATATTTATTATTATTTCTTCATCTTCTAATTTATCATTATGATAAAGTTGAATTCATTTTTTATGTCAAATTGCAAATAGTAAATGAATTTCATTGCTTTTACGATTACTATTTGTATATATAGAACTTGCTAAACTTTTAGAGAACTCTTCAAATTTATGTTTGTATCATAATAAATAAATAAAAAGTAAATGATGTAACTAAAAAAACATAAATGAATTGCATGGTTCTGGTTTTTATTTCAAAGTTTTGTTTTTATTTAGAAAGTGTTGAAAACGACTAGATATTTTGCAATTCACATAAGAACTAGTATCGACTTCGAATAAGTATAAGTCTATATTCTCTAATATATAGAATATTCTCCTTATTATATTAATATTCTTACTAATAATTTATATAAATTATTAGTAAGAAATGGGTATATTATGTTTTCTATGATGTGCTAGTTTGATACACATTATATTAAATGAGCGATATAAATAATAAATATTTTATTTTATTATATTATATATTTTTTTAAAGCAATAGTATTTTAGTGTATTATTTTGAAGAATAAGATTTTATGTGATTTTACGTGTATATTCGCGCACCCAATTAATATAACATTCTTTTATGTGTTTGACTAATATTAAATGTGTACTTAATTATATTTATTTGATTCTAAATATATTTTATTTTAATTATTTATTTTAAAAATTATTATCTTGAGATATTGGTAATATTTTGTTTGATTTTCTTTATTTTTATATACTTATTATGATATTGTGATTATATATATATATATATATATATATATATATATATATATA
>NC_021162.2:4343621-4359175 GCF_000331145.2 Cicer arietinum
AAAAAAATGTTAAAACATTAGTTTATTAATTATTGGTTTTATTTAAAAATAAATAAAGGGACCAATGGGTTTTACTAACCCTAATTGTTAATAAAATAAAACAACCAAAAAAAAAGGATTGGACGGGCAGCTCTGAAACAAACACAACAACAACAACCTATTGTTTGACACCGGTGATCGATAACTGTTCTAGAAAAGTTTCTCCGTTTTCGTCCAAATTTCAGTATGTTGTTTTACTCATTTAACTATTCAATTAAACACAATTTTCCAGATTTTTAACAACCCGAATTTTTCCCTAAAATTCCTGATTTCTCCGTTTACAGAATTCGTTATTTTGCACCGTTCTTCTTCACCGTAAGTCTGATTTGAGTGAAATCAACGTCAAAATGATCGTGTAAAAAGTGGTTATATTATCCACTAATTGGTTTTCTGATTTATGGTAATTTTCCTTTACCGAATTTCGAAATATAGTTTTTAGATTATTTTCTCATAATTTATTTTTGACATTTACCCATAAACTGTCGAGTTAGATCGATTGAAGGACAAAAATTCAAAGAATAAAGATTGTTTTCCCAAGGAATCATACTCATGTGTGAAAGCGTCAAAATAAGGTAAGGGGTGAGAGCGTCTGAATTCATGAGTATAATATATTGTGAGATGAACGAGAAAACCGTATTTCTCAATGATTCATCCGGAGCTCACTACGTATGGCAGTAGCCATTTGAGTGATAAATTAATTAATGTGCAAATAAGAAAATTGTGAGATTAAAATGTGGAATAGAAATATTTATAAGGTGTTGATTGATTTAATTTCGTTAAATGTGTGATATTTGATATTATTGTGATATTTAACATTATTGTGATATTTGATATTATTGTGATATTTGATATCATTGTGATAATTGATTTCAAATGAATTTGGTGCATATATTTGATTAAACGAGTTTATGTGAATGCAATGTATAATGTAAGTTTATTTAATGATGATGTGTGATTTATGATATAAATATGTGATATGTTTATGTGATGATAATGATGATGTTTGATTGATGATAGTGATTCTATAAAATTGTGATGAGTTTATGTGATGAGATATGATTAATGATAGTGATATTGTGAATTTGCGATGAGAATATTGAAGTAACCCCATAGTCGGTGAAATTATTTTGATTCCAATTTAGGTTTGAGATGACGGTCTTAATGGAGTATCATAGGCCAACGAAGGGAGAAAATAAATATTGAGAATTTGTAAAGTGGAGATTATTTTGTCATCATATAGGTAGAGCCTGACAAGCCTAGTGATTCCGGAGAAGTACAACTGAATGAGCTTGATCGTGGCGGTCTGTTGTTGAGCCTTAAGGCAAGATTGGTAGACGTTGGAGGTATTCGGGTGGGGAATTTCTAGGTGACTTGGAGGTAGCATTCCAAATGTCGGGAGCTACCACACAACACACGTTTACCTCGACTGTCACGTATATGTGTCTCGAGTTGAGTTGAGGAGATCTATGAGGACAGGGCCAATTTGAATTGTCTGTCTACTGGGATGGTGGCATAGTATCAAGCCTCCTAACCAAGTACTTCAGAGTTAGAATGGTACCACATTGTGAAGTAGAGTCTAAGCTCGTGCATAACATTGCATTTTCTTGTGATTGTTTTGTTGTGATTAATATGCATTATGTGTGATAATAATTTCTGTGATGATTTGATGTTAGTGAAGTGTATTGATTTCCCTTGATTTTGACTATACAATGTGATGTTTTTCTTTGAAGAATGTTTGTGTAATGATACAGTTTATTGATGATTAATTGTGTTCCTCTTATTTATATTATACTATCAACATGATTTCAAAACTCACCTCCTTTGTTGTTTGTGTTTGACTGGCTTGGCCCTGCGTTTGCGAAATCGCAGTCACTACAGGTTAATGAGTCTCGAAGTTCAAGTTTGGGAGAAACTCCGCTCTGATAGGTGATACTAGGAATTAAGAGTTGTAATGTGTATTTTACTTATGTTATTACAAATGATTTTTTATATGAAAACTTAGTACGAGTAAATCTTGGGAATAGAATCAAGAAATTCTAGTTAAATCAAGTTCATTGATATTCCACTGTTTTAATTGAGGAACAAAGTTGAATTGTTACATGTGTATTTAGAGAAACGTGATATCTTAAATTAGATATTAAAGTTTTTATTCTCTTTAACATATTTTCTTTATCCGCTGCAAGTTTTCTTCAAATAATTTAGTATATATTATTATAAATGTTATTTTGGGGTTTAGGGTGTCACATACCCCACTAGTTCACAACTTCACGTATATATTTTTCTTGGTGACTAGAGTAAAAGTTTCTTTAATTCTTTCAAAATAACTCAATTTTTTTTTCTTCATATTATTCATCTTAGAAGAAATTGATTAAGGTATGCATTGTCATATTTATTATTATTTCTTCATCTTCTAATTTATCATTCTGATAAAGTTGAATTCACTTTTTATGTCAAATTGCAAATAGTAAATGAATTCCATTGCTTTTACGATTACTATTTGTATATATAGAACTTGCTAAACTTTTAGAGAACTCTTCAAATTTATGTTTGTATTATAATAAATAAATAAAAAGTAAATGATGTAACTAAAAAAACATAAATGAATTGCATGGTTCTGGTTTTTATTTCAAAGTTTTGTTTTTGTTTCTACTACAAAAATAAAATAAAGTAGGAAAATTAATTAAAAAACAGGTAAATAGAATAAAACAATACCTACGAGAGATTGGATATAAATATCATATTTTTCGTTATTTTAAATTAAATAATTATATCTTTTTATGTCATTTTATATTGTTAAAAGTTAAATTTACCAAATATTTCAATTTTAATTAATTAGTTTTTTAGTTATAAGTCATTAGTTATCAACTAATTTTTTAACTACCAACTAATTTTTCAAGTTACAACTAATTTATAATTTAATTTTACCAAATAGAATCTTTTAAGTATTTCAATTATTACTATCTAAGTTTTTTTTTTTCCAGTCAAATAAATCTGTAGTCCATTAATCATCCAATTGTAACATTACAAGCTACTTGGTTCAACAAGTCTTTTGGTGTGGTAAAAAAGACTCCACAAATATTTTAAAAAAAAGGTATTTATGTACACCCATCAACTCATTTTATACTTTGAGAAATGTAAAAATAGATAAAATAATTTGATACATGTGATATATTAATAATCTGATAGAAAAATGTAAAATAAAAAGAAAGAAGTGTTGTTAGGGTATTAAAAAATAAAGAGTGTACAAATGTAAGGATTCCAAATATTGAGAAAACAAATAAACATTTAAGGTTACCATGATGAGGTAGAGGCGTAGATAAAATTAATGTTTATTCACAATGTTGGTAAGGACACTAGGACTGGAATAGATAGGGCCAAGGGAGAATTATGATTAGCCTATGTTGGTCTCTTAGATTATATTCTTTTTAAATGGACAAAGTATAAAAAATAATTAAAAGTGTATTTAATTACAAAAAGTCAAACTACAACAATACCAACTCAACATACATAATAAATATAAATATTATTATTATTAAATATTAATTTTGTAATATATTAAGTCATAAATTTATTAATATTTTATATAATTTAAATATATTGATCTACGTTAGTTTTTGACACAATTACAAGTATTATAATAAAATAAAATTTAAATAGGATACCATATAAAATATAATTATGTTAAATTTCAAAATAAAATTTAATTTAATTAATATATTTGTTTGTTAGTTTATTAATAAAATAAATAGTGTAAACTTTCAATAAAAATTTAATAAAATAAATTTTTTAACAAACTTTTAAATCTTGTCAAACTATTTTATCAAAATCAGGGATGGAATTAGAAAAACAAACAATAGTAGGAACCGAGTACTATTATATATTAGAAAAGAAATGCATCCATTAAATATCATTCAAAATATTCATAATTATATCAATAAGAATGTGAAAATCTGTATGATAGCGGGCTGTAAAATTTATTTAAAGTGCAGTTTAGGTATTCGTTTATGAGATTTGTAGATATGATTAATTAATTTTTCTATTTTAATAAATTATTTTTCTCTCTTAAGTTTGATTTACAAAACATTAAGACTATTAGGATGGAATTAAATTCAACTACTCTCAAAATAAATGTTTATTCTAAAAGTATATTAAAAAATATATTATTAGTATTATTATTATTATTTATTACAAATATATTTTATTTTCATACAAATATTATTAAATACTTTACAGTGGTCTTCCAGGATTATACTTTAAAAAAAAAAACTTTTATTCAAATGTTAACATTAGAATATTATAAAAAAAATAAATTTGATTCAAATGTTAATATGAGAATATTATAATTAAATTGATCCTGAATTGATATATTTTTCATTCATATTTTAGAATCAACAAAAAAGTAAAAAAAAAAAACCATTAACGTTACATATAAATATTTCAGAAGCTAATGAAAAATTATCTAATTCAAAAACTTAATTTTAATAATCAAACTAATTTCTTACACATAGGGTCAACAGTTAAGAATAATGTAAAATTCTTAATCTTTAATCTCATTTATCTTTTTGAAAAAAAATATTTGTTGATGTTCGCTTGTATCAATTATAGATGGTATCTGACATGACCAGTTCAACCATATATTGGCAAGTCATGTGTAAGATTGAGAAAATGTTGAAATTAGTGATAGCTTTCATAAATTCCTTATTCAAAATAAGGTATTATTAAATGAGTCATTCTCAAACATTTCAACAAATAAAAGAAATGTAAACTTAAAAACAAACTAAAACGCCGCAACGAGACAATAAAAAAAATGTTGCACTAAGAGGGGAACAAAATAACATCACACTTGAACAATGCAATTACATAACAAAACAAGAAGAAAAAAAAAATAAAATATAAGTGAAAACCACTTATTTTAATCAAAGGAAAGAAAAAATGAGTTAAATAAATGGTTTTAAGAAAGAAAAAAAAAAGACTTTAAACCGTCCATCGTTAAAAGACAAGGAAGAAAGGAGGGTTAAAGAGGAAAAGTTAAGAGGAGAGGGATTTGAAGAGATAGTTTTATATTTTGTTATATATTTGAGATTTTAAAAAAATTGAAAAAAACAACATAATAAATAATCATATAACATCTCAGTTCCACTTTATTTATTTTAAGAAATATTTTATAGTTTCCACAATTATAAAAAGAAAAATCAATCCTCCATTCCCTTCTCCTCCAAAGCCCAACTCCCAAACACGCCCTATCTATATGTATATGTATAATATGGTATCTTATATTAACTCACTAGTTTGTAGGTAAACTAAAATAAGTGTGCTTAATATTTTTCTAAGGATATATAAAAAGTCAGTAGGGTCTGGGCTACTGCAATGTCCAACGCGAGTCCGTCCCTAGTCAAAACAAACCTTAAAAATGATTCTATTACATATAATAGGTCATATTAACACCCAACATTTTAAAAACTGACCAAACTCAAACTTTAGAAAGCCTAATCAATCTATTCTCACCCCAAATGATTGGTTGGAGCACATTTGTTTGTTTCAATAGTTATTGGGATAAATTTCCCTAATTAGTATATTATAATAACTACTACTGAGCCTTTTCCCCTTAAAAACACCGAGCCTCTTTTTTTAACTATGGATTTCACGTATGTTATTGTTACCTTTCATAACAATTGATTTAGTTGGGAAAAGATATGGAAATTTTAAGAATATTAGGACAGTGACTCCTTCATTCTCTCTCTTTTTATTTATTTATTTATTTATTTATTTATTTATGATTTTCCTTCAAAATTTTCAAGATTTAATTGCACTTTTAATCCTTCATTAGTAGTGTTAGTAATTTTGTTCAATTACATATTCTCTTGTTTTAATCGCACAAATTGAGTATTTTTTTTCTCCCTCATACGGATTGAGTATGTATTTCAATTGTTGGTATTAGTTTCTAAGTGAGTGAGTGATTCAGAAAGAGAGGTATAAAATGAATGCATCTGTTGATTCTCCAGAAATGCATTCTAAGATATTTAAATTAACGGAGTTACAATTTCTAAGCTGTTTTGGATATAAGCCTAAACATTTTTCACAAAATTTCAAAACTTGTACCAATTTGATAATAAGAGAAAATTAAATCAAACAAAAGTACATTCATAACAACCATGCAGTAATAGATGGGATTACAAAACCAAAGTAATTAAAACATAAGCCTTCCAACATTCCCATGATTTATACTCCTTTATGTCAACTACTATGGGAAAGTAAAGAAGGAAAACAAATAAAAAAAACAAAAACTCTTACAAAAATTATTAAAGAATCAAACTTTGAGTCCCTCTTAATATTCAAATCAAAATGATCTTATATATTTTTTATGCCACAGCTGGCATATCCTTGAGCCATGCATCAAGTGGTTTTCCAATTGAGTAAACAATGAAACCAATCTCACGTAGCTTTTCAGCATCCACGATGTTCCTTCCATCAAAAACAAATGCTGGTTTTTGCATGTTCTCATATATCTTCTGAAAATCAAGTGTCTTGAACTCATCCCATTCAGTTAAAATGCAAATACCATGTGCATCTTTTGTTGCTTCATATGCATCCCAAACCACACTAACTTTCTTCACAGTTGTTGGACTTGTCGGCTGCAAGTGGATCGGATGGTCCCAATCGAACTTGTTCATTGATAGATCCCTCTGGATTTGGTCCTCGGTTACTTGTGGATCGTATATGCTAAGGTTGGCTTTATCGCCGAGTAGTCCCTGGCACACGTCAATGGCAGGAGTCTCCCTTGTGTCGCCGGTATCTTTCTTGAATGCAAATCCAAGAATAGCAATCTTTTTGTTCGAAACTGTGTTGAACATTGAAGCAACTACGCGGTTCACGAAACGGCTCTTCTGATAATCGTTAATCTTGATGACTTGTTTCCAGTACTCGGCAACCTCCGGAAGGCCGTTGCACTCGCAGATGTAGACGAGGTTCAAGATATCTTTCTGGAAGCAGGATCCACCGAAACCAACACTAGCATTGAGGAACTTGGGACCGATCCTCGAGTCAGTGCCGACAGCATAGGCGACCTGTTGAATATTTGCACCAGTGGCCTCGCAAAGTGCCGACATTGCATTAACAGACGAAATCCTTTGGGCCAAAAAGGCGTTGGCAGCAAGCTTAGATAACTCTGCAGACCAAAGATTTGTGGTAAGTATTCTTTGCTCAGGGACCCAATGAGCATAAACACTCTTCAAAGCTTGAACAGCTTTCAGGCCTTCCGGGGTTTCCCTGCCTCCGATAAGAACACGGTCTGGATTAAAAAGATCTTTGATTGCAGTTCCTTCAGCAAGGAATTCCGGGTTCGATAGAATTTGGAATTTGATTCCCTTGCTGTTGTGCATCAAAATTTTCTCAATTGCCTCGGCAGTTTTGACAGGGACAGTTGATTTCTCAACCACGATCTTATCGGACTTTGAGACATCAGCAATCATACGAGCCGCACTTTCCCAATATGTCAAATCTGCTGCTTTGCCAGCACCGAGACCCTGAGTTTTAGTCGGGGTGTTAACCGAGACAAAGACTATATCAGCCTCGAAGACATGCTTCTCAACATCTGTGCTGAAGAATAGGTTCTTTCCACGACATTGCTTTACGACGTCGTCAAGGCCAGGTTCATAGATCGGAAGCACATCGCTGTTCCAGGCTGTGATACGGGATATAGAGATGTCAACAACGGCGACTTCAATGGATGGACACTTAAGTGCAATGACTGCCATTGTAGGACCCCCCACATATCCAGCACCAATGCAGCAAATCTTCACCATTTTGCTTTTCTAAATAACATATCCAAATCAACGTTCAAAAAACAGATCAGTAAGAACAAAAGCATCAAACAAAAAGCCACTTTGACAGACATACATAGTAGAGCAATTATCACAATTTTCAACTGTTAATCTATTATAATCTTGAGAAAAAAAAAGTAGAGGGTATCAAGCATCATTATTTTGTGAAACTTGCCGCATAATTTTACAATGACATCCAATAAAAATTCATAATTTTGCCGCATCACCCTCACTTTCATAACAGCTTTTCACAATTAATGGTATGACATAGAAAGATGGAGGACTCCTATAAGACATCAACATATAACTAATTTCACTTTACAGTGTATGTTCATTAAACTCAGATCATGAATGAGTGAAAGGTCGATCTATAACAAGTGACAACATTGATGGAACAAAAAACCATAAAACAGCTTAGAAGAATACAGATCTAACACAGACATGCAAAGGTAGATAATTTGATAATAAAAATTTCAGTTTGACTATAAGTTGACCATTCAGACCAATCTAACCAAATCAGATCTATCATCAAAATGAAGAGCAATGAACTAAATGCACATGATTTCAATGCAAAAAAATAAAAATAAAAAACTAATTCCATCAGATCCATTACAAGTTCACTTCATAACAAGTTACCAACAAAAATCCACCAACAAAATCACACTAAAACATAAAATCAAACTCGAAAATGAACAACAGAACAACATCAAAAATGGAAAGTTGTCACAGATCCATCTCAATTTTAACGCAAATCAGAAACAAAACCCATGAATCAAAATAAATAACAAAACACAAAAAGTATAAATTGAAAAACTAAAATAGTGAAATCAAGTTCAATTTGCAATCAAAATTGTGATTTAACTAAAATTGACAGAAAAATAAATGCTTTGATGATAGAAACAGAAGAAATGGTAATGTTTAAAAATATACCTTTGAGAGATGAGTGATGAATTGATGAACTGACTTAGACTAAAAGAGGAAGAGAGAAAGAAGGAAAGAAAGGTTTTGTGTTGAGAAGAAGAGAAGAGCGTGAGAAAGGTTATATATACGCAACGAAAAACCAGCTTCTCAACGTGTTTAGAGTTGTAGGTGTCCAAAAGAGTCCTTTTTTTCTCTTTTGATTTTTTTGAATAAATTAAATAGACATTAATTTAATTTCAAATAATAAGTCATTTTTTATTTTATTTTATTGATTTTTTATTTAATTTTAAGTAACAATTTGAATTTAATTTTATATGTATTAAAATATCGATAAAATTATTTTTTTTTATAAAAATTTATTTTTTAAATAAAGTTCATAAAATTAATTATTATCTTCAACATAATGCTAATTTTATCAAAAATTCATAACTCAAATTTTTAAATAAACTTATATTTTCATTCTTTATTTGATATTGTTGAAGATGGAAAGATGAGTTTATTTGAATATTTGAATTATAAATTTGATTGATATTGATAATGAATTTTATGAGTTTGTTTGAATATTATGATGAAATTTTCGAGTTTATGTAACATTTTAAAATATATATGATCAAAATATTATTTAAAATTAAATAAATAAATAAATAAAAGATCAATAACCTAAAATTAAGTCAAAAACTGCAAGAGACATTTTGCCTAAAATAAATAAATAAATTGTCCCATTTAATAATCATTAAATTGTAACATGTATTATTTTTTTTTTGGTCAAAGTAAAATTTACTCCCTCTAATTTTAAATATAAGATAAAGTTGAATTAATAAAATTAATGTATTTAATATAAAATTTTAAATTCATTAATTTTTTATTGATATATTTTCTTTTATATTTAATATTAAAAATAGTATTAATTAGTTTTACATATCATCATTATTAATAATCTAAAATAAACTTAAAATATCTAAATTGATTTTTGCAATTGCAAAATATTGACCAAGTTAATTCTTTTATTTAATTAGATTTGCAATCGTTTACATTTGCAATAATATCAACTTAATATTTTATAGTTGCTACAAATATTATTGTGAAACAAATTTAATCAATATTTTATAATTTAAAAGAATAAATTTACTTATTTTATTAGACTTAACTTTGTGGTGCGTCACATATTAAATGTAAATAACTCTTTCAGCGAAAATTTGAATATAGGTTCACCATGTTGTGTAGGTCTAATTCTTTTCATTAGACCCAACTTAGTTTGTTAAAGGAAATATTTAGTTTAGTTTTAAAATATTGATAATAATATGAGATATTAAGTTGATATGTTTTAATAATTTTATGGATGGATACATTTTTATAATTATATGTAGAGTTAAATAAGTTTTTAGTCCCTATAAAATTTTGAAATTTCGTTTTTAATCCATGTAAAAAAAAATCACATGTTTTAGTTTTTACAAAATTATTTTATAAGTTGTTTTAGTCCTTGCTAAAACGAAACATACTTCGACTTTTAAATTTTTGAATAATTTTTTACAAATATGTTTAAAACATTATTAAAAGTTCATTTGCACAAATATATGATTTTTTAACTTGAGATGAATTAAAAATAAATTTTTTAAATATCATATGCTCAAAATAAAAATCGTTAAATATAGACTTATAAATCAATTTTTGAGATCAGTTTTTGTGGAGGAACTTTTTGTAGTGTTGTAAACATGGACGTAGAACAATAATTTAAAAACTCATGTTAATACTCTAACATAGACTAAAATTATTTGCATAATAATTTTGTAGGAACTAAAATATATATATATATATATATATATATTTTTTACAAAGACTAAACAAATTTTTAAAATTTTATTTTGACGAAAAATTTATTTAAACATTTTATATATATGAGTAAATGCATTAAGTTAAATACACTTAATCATAATTTCATTTTTCAATAAAATTTTATTCTCTTAAAAAATTTGCTTAAATATTAATATTTGATTATTTCATTATAATTACTTTTTGAATAAATTCCACTTACATTCTCTAAGACATGCTTAAATGACACTCATCCATCTCACAAAATCTGCCCTTAACTATGTATAGAAAATGTTAGCTCAGGAAGTATATGATATGATTAAAAAGCAAGGGTGGTGACTGATTGTTCATTGAATCATTGAGGGTTAGTACAATTTTATTTTACTTTTTTTGAAAAATCAACAGATTTTCATAAACTATTTTAAATACAAACTGATAACTTGCATATGATTATTTTATGTAAATAAATTATTGAATCTCCGATAACAGTTTGGTACTATTAATTATTTAATATGATTTTTTTAATAATATTTATCATTTAAGTATATATAGTTAGTTGAAAGAAATTAAATATGATATAAAATTTACATCACCAATCAATTTACATATTAACAACACAATAATTTAAAAACTAAAAAGAGAAACTTTATGCATATTTATAAATTAATATATTATAATTAATTATTAATATAAAATAATTTTATATTAACAATATATCACTTTTAATCTCTAATTAAAATATAGAAAGTCATATGTAAGTGATTTTTGTAAAATTTAATTTAATATTGCATGCTTTTTTGACTGAATTATTACATTAAATATTTAAATATTTGAGTTTCAGTCGTTTAGACCGACTAATATGAATCAGTATTCATTTGATTTATTTGATTTGAAATTAAAATAACTCAAATTCAGTTTTCAATGTATTTAGATAAATTGAGTCAAAAAAAATTGTATTTGGACAAATTTCATTGACTAAATTTAATGTACTTTGTAAAGACAAAATATTCAATATATTTATATTGATGAATTTTAAAATAATTTAAATTTACTTCTGACTTGAATGGTTTTATTTTATCCTATTAAGAAATTTTTATTTTCAGTCATTTTTTAAATTAATATTATATAATAAATCTTAGTTTCGTAGTGTCGGTTTGGCCTGCAATACGTAAAATTGAGAAGATGTGGTTAATTTTAATTAATGTAAATATTAGCGACGAGTAGAATGAATGGTTTGTTTGTTATGCAACTGGCAAAAAGAAGTTAACAGCTTATTGGCGCGTTCCACGCGTTTTGGCTTTGTGTGTGAAACTGTCAACTTCAGCTTCAAGCACCACATTCTCATCACCACCTTCCTAGATGCTTTTTTTGTGTGTATTTTATTATATGGCGGATATTTGGCTAGTCAATGGTTAAACAATGTTTAATTATTACTCAAAAACTAACCATAATATGTGACTCTCCTGGAAAAAAATGAGAAACAAAAAGTTAAATAAAATTACTCTCTAAAGAAGTAGATTCTCAAAGCAAAGTAAAATCAAATTCCATTGATAGAGAGGGAATAATTTTTAGAGAGAGTCAAGTTAAAATAATATTTTTTAGTGAAAAAATTACCACACTAATTTTTTTTTCTAAAGAATATGAATTTTAGTTTAATGTCATACAAAACAACATCAAACTCAAAAAAAAGAAAAGGTTGAATTGTTTTGTTTACTAACTTTATAGATCAGATTAATGGTTTTCAAACTCTAACTAATTTGAAGCTCATGCAAAATTACGAATAATTCTGCTAAGAGGTTATCACTATAGCAAATGCAACCATGAAAATCAATGATTCAATCACCATTTCTAGATCTCACCAAGTCTCAAAACCAACAACTTTAGGATTTCCAATAGCACTATCATCAACATTAAGAATGATAACATCTTTCATATAGTCATGTCAAGATAACATCACAGGCTCTCTAATGAGTGAGACGAATAACAATTTCCAATTAAAGAGGTAGGAGAATGAACAATCAAAGTAAGCTTCAAAATCGAAAAATATTTTTTAGCGATATGTGTTAATTGTAGTTTTGATTCCTATATTATTATCAATTACGAAATTGACTCTTCTATTTTAAAAGTTGACAATTTTGGTCTTTTTATCAGATTTTTGAACTAAAAAATAACGATTTAACATATTTTTAATGACGTGACATACAATTCTATGTTATAGAACCATCTAGATTCATTAATTACATCATTAATTAAATTTAAATTATGAAAAATTTACGAAGTTGAAATCTAAGTTTTTACGACGTTTTATTCCAATTTCATGGGGTGTTAATCATTTTACATCATATGTCATGTTATTTAAAACATTTGACATCACCACTTTTTAGTTTAAAATTAGAGAGATGAGCCAAAATTGTCGACTTTTAAAATAGATTAATCAATTTCGTGAAATAGTAAAAATAGGGGGATTAAAACTACATTAGTTATACAAATGGAAAATGCACGACTAATAAACCCAAGAGAATGCCACATTTGACATGACAAAGTGCAATCTCTAATATAGTGCACAAAAAGACTGATCTTCGTTCATGCCACAAATACAAGTAAGGGTGATAATAGGTCAGGTCAGATCAGACTTGATCCTGACCTACGATTAATTTTTTAGGCTTGAGTCTGGTCTACGACCTACTATAAACTTTTTTTTCAGCCTGACCTGACATTTTTTAAAAGTATGGTCTGATTTAAAAGTCTATTTCATATTAAAGTATTTAAATAGTATATTTTAAATAGGCTAAACTATACCTTATATATAAGGAAAACTAAAAAAATAATAAACATATGGAAAACTAAAAAAAATTTAACTAGCAAGTTTGCAACAAACTTTCAAATAAATAAAATGAACTCATAATTAGCAAATTTAAAATAACAAATACTAATATTAATAAATATATATATGTGTGTGTGTGTGTGTGTGTGTGTTGGTCTATTCAGTCCAATAGACTTGTTTATAAGCCTAATCCTGATCTATTTAAATTAATAAGCTTTAAGAAGAACCTGAATTTTTTTTTATTAAATAGGTCAAGCAGATCAGACCATAAATAAGTCATACCATATACCTTCGACGAACGACCTAATACGTTCTCATCTATAAGTTCACGTCCTATTACACAAGATACAACATTAATACATATCACAAGTAAGCTCTAATTATGACAACCTAACCAAACAAAAAAATATAATTTTTTTTGAGAGGCATGCATATGCCAAATCCAACGCACAAAATCTACAAGTAACTCGAAGAACTTTTGAGATAAGAGTCAGTTATATCCAAACTTAGCTGCGTAACAATCATTTGTCTCTACTTACTAAATAAAAGTATCAATTACACTATCATTTAAAGAGCTATAACTAGAGTTGAGAAAAGTTACCAAATTAAAATTGAGGGGAATTATAAGAAGCTGTTAATAATAATGTTATCAACGTAAACATCCTCATCATATTTAATATCAATAAATATAATTCCTTTTTTTTACAAATAAAAATAAAAATAATTCTATTGGAAGAGAATAACAACAACAATATGTGTAACATACTTTTTCACAGCATGTTTGTATTTTACTTAAGAATATGATTAACTATGAGTTGCAAATTGTCAAAAAAAAAAGATAAAAAAACTGAGTTGGAAATTAAGAAATTTCTCATGCCGACCACATTCTATTATTTGTACCTTATGCTAGAAGAATGTGCATTATATATATATATATATTATGTGTGATTCAAGTAAAGATTTTGGATTATATAAATGGACTTGGACCAGGAAGAGGAGAAACTAAAAATCGTAGTCATGTACTTTTCAACTTCCATCGTGTTCAGCTTCAAGATCTACCACACTTTTAAATCTAAAAAAAAAAAAAAACAAATTGTAGTAGGTGTACACTCCATATATGAAGATTATTTGACACCCTTTTGATGGTAGGAAATAATTAATAAAAAATTATGATCAATTAAAAAGAGTTGTTTAAATCAAAAGTTACAAACACTTATATAATCAATTAGATAAATAACTAACAAATGTAAAATAACTAACGAGCTATTGTAACCAATTAACATAGTTAACTAATTAATTAACTAATATATCTAGCATCTCCTCAAACTATAATGTATTTATCACACTTCAAGTTTGAAAAGTGTTAAGAAAAAAATATTGATTATAAAGAATATGAAATGTCAAAATATATCAACTAAAAGAATTTGAAATGCGAAAATAAATTGGCTAAAATAATTTGAATGTCAAAAATAGATTGATTAAGATTTTTGAACGTTGAAAATACACCGACTAAAATATTATTTTTTTGGAAGATTTATTATTCTCTTGAAATAATAACAAGAAAAATTCTAATGAAATATTGATTCTTCCTTTTTTTGTTGTTGTAGGCATGAATCAAATCTACACATCTATGCACGATCTTCTCTAGCAGATTTTTTATTTCGAACGAAATCTCATACAAAACTTTTTGCTAATTAGTTTGCACTTCTAATTAGGAATCTAATTATGCATTTTATTTAGAAGCAAGACCAATCTTGCTTGTTTTTGTTGGTAAGTGTTGAATCTAGAGTCTACTATTTCATACAAGATCTTTGCTTGTATTTTTTTAATGTCAATTTGGTTAAAAAGAAATAATTTTGTCACCAAATATTATTGGTGTTTTTGAAAAATCTTCAACAAATGCATATGACTCCATTTTTTTTTACTTGATGAAAATTGTTGATGTTGAAACAAGGTTGATACTAAAATATTGAAAAAATCTTGGATCTTGGTAAAATTTTGTTGGCAAACATGTTGCCTTTAATGCCTAGTATTTGGTGAATTTATTATTATTATTATTATTATTATTATTATTATTATTATTATTATTATTATTATTATTATTATTATTATTATTATTATTATTATTATTATTATTATTA
>NC_021162.2:4359230-4365741 GCF_000331145.2 Cicer arietinum
AGAAAATGAAGAAAAAACTAGTTTTGAAAATAAACAAATTGTTTAATAATCAAATGAAAAAAGAAAAAAAAAGATAAATCAATTTTTTCAATACATACTCTCGTACCCAACATTATTGGAATTGGTGCGTGTATATAAATGATAAGTGACTCAATCAAGTATATATACTCGTGTGAAGGTCCAAAATTGGTTCAAAATTATGTTGCTTGACATATATAAGAACGTTGTTATAAAGTGTTAAGTGATTTTTTGCATTTTAAAATTAAAACACAAAGTGCAATATTATTGACTATCAAATTTAATAAAATATAAATATTGAATATCATCTATATATAGAGCCGTAAAACATAACATTGTTGATTAATTATTGAGCATAACATTTGTATAAATTGTGAATATGCTTAGAAAATTAGAAGTAATATAAGAGATAAAGACTTAGTAAAATATTAGAGAACATTTTTTCTTTTATATGTTTGTACATCTAAACTAAAGGGAAATAAATAGTACTCTAGCATAGTTATTTGGAGAATTTGTACATAGTTGCATAGAACAAAATTTATTAAATGTAAAATATCACAAGTCACAATTTGTTATGTGTATGATATTTATTTTAAATTTTTTATTAATAATAATTTGTATCCTATAAATTGTTCAATCTTATAACTAACAACGTGTTCCGTATACGATAATTAATTTAAAAATTTATCAATGATAATTGTCATATACATAATAATTCAATATAACTTGTCTCGATTAAAATTCTTATCTTCATTGACTAGTAGATTAAGCATAGTATGTGGAAAAATATATTAACTTTATCTCAAAGTGTTATGCTAAAGGCCACCACCTTACCAATAGTGAATATAATTCCTTCATTAGTGGTATTAATTCCAGAGATCCCAAATATGTAGATAACTTAATGTTAAATGAACCTAATTATATGTTCCTACCTCACATTTAATATTATCGATTGAGTTCTACGCATTTGATAAAGTAATGTAGCCTTTATGATAAAAGTATGTCTTTTGAATGAAACACTATATATTTCAATTAGGTCCACGTTCAATCCTTGAAATACCAAAGTTTAATTACTTGAAGCAGTGAATCCCCAATGCCCTTTGTTTATAACCATGTAGCTGACATGCTTCACAACATTTGGCATATTGAAAGTAACATGATCTTATAGTAGGCTAATAATATTGATGACTATAGATTAACTATTTCAAAACATGACCAATCTTGTGGTGAATTTATTATATGTACGCTAGTTTGTTTAAATTATTAAAAAGATCAACAAATTAATGGTTTAACACAAAAGTACAAAATTTAATAACTTAATAATAGTAATAAAAAAATTTATTTATATTTACTTGAACACAACTACTTGGATATTATAAACAAATTTAGATGTAGTTGAACTAAAAGGGTTTTTGGGTATTTAAAAAATATAGTGAGATATGTTCTAACTTATTTAGGTAAATATATGCATATAAGTATATACTATAACATGGATTTAAATCTCACCTAAACTATACTATGTCATTGTTATGGTTTGCATGACTGGTTTTCACCCTATCTTAAATCAAATCTCGATCACATTTATTTAGGGGTGTTCAAAAAAATAAAAATAAAATTGAACCATACTTTAGAACTGAACTAAACTGTTTTTTTAATTTAACTGATTTATAAAAATTAAGAATTGAACTGTTTCCGAACTGATTTTCTAAAACTAAAACCGAACCAGTTTTCAGTTTGAAAAACCGAATTGAACCAGTTTTCAGTTCAAAAAACTAAACCGAACTGGTTTTTAGTTAAAAAAACTAAAATCAAAATTATTTTTTTAAAAGTAATTAAGGGTAATTATGTAAAATTGGGTTTACAAACCAGTTCAGTTCGGTTTAAAAATAAATCGGTTCATGGATTAATAAACCAATTCGGTTCGGTTTTTTGAATTGAAAGTCAGTTCGATTCAGTTTTTTCAAATTGAAAATCGGTTTGGTTCAGTTTTCAAATGGTTCTAGTTTAAAACTGAACTTTACTCTCAAAACTGAACTTTGCTCATCCCTACATTCATCTTTACTTACGGAAAAAAAAAAAATCCAATAATCTATGTAAGTAATGAAATTTAGATATTATTATTTTTGGAGTTTTTAGAATGAGAGAAAAATGTACAATTTAAACATGACAAATATCTGAAATATGAATATGTTAGGTGGTAAATTATTCGTTCATTTTATTCCAAACTAATAATTTATCAAAATCTAATTTATAAAGAGAGTGTAATAGTAATCTAGTAATTAATGTCCCAATAATAATCAATCATCTTAGATTTATGTGTATATTGTAATTGTTTTTTTTAGTTAAAAAATCTAATTGAATATGAATGTAAATTTAATTTATATATGTGTGTCTTATTTATCTTTGTAATATCATTATTAATTATTAACACTAATTATGGGAGCAGGATTTCATGTGCCTTTAGGTATTGACCAAATCACCATGATTAATCTGCCTTTCTAATGAAAGTAGATACCCAAAAACTTCAAAACTACGAATAAACTTTGCTTCAGATGTTAGAAAATGATTATTGAGTACATTTTAAGCTAGAAAAAGAAACATTTAAAAATTTCAATAAGTGTAAAACCTTAAATGAAAAAAAAAAAAATCCTTAAATGGTCCATGGTCGTGATCTATCTACAAATCACGACAGATCTAACATGTGCAAGTGCAAGAAATAGGGAATTTTTTTCTTCTTATTTTATTTTATTTTTTATATATAAAATAACTCTTATTTGCCTTTCCTTTGTTTTCTTTCTGTATGACATGAGGAATGAGTTAATGACACAAAAACGTGCTAAAAGACATGTGATGATTGACTTATTGTGTCAAGTTATAATTTTTTAATTTTTTAATTTTTTTAAAAAAGCTTAAATATGGTTTCCATCATATTATTTTATTTCATTTGTAATTTTGATTCTCTTAATTTTAAATTTTAAATTTAGTTTTTCTATTTTTAAAATTACTCATTTTTTAAAGTTTAATTTTGATGATGAGATGTTTGTGACAATCTAAATTGATAATATGAAGATAAATTATCAAGTGAAAATTTATCTACACGATGTTTTGTTAAATTATTTGAATTACTTTATTTGATTAAATATAAAATATTATATATCAATTATTAAATTTTATTACACTTATATTTTAAAATGTAAAAGAATATTATTGTATTGGAATATTATTACGTTTTTTTCTTTACCAAAATACCTTAATCATGAGTACAACTTCATCTACCACTTTTTTCAGAAGGTTTTTTCAATTGGTGAGGAACTCATTTTAACTAGTAATATATATTAATTGTGGATAAATAAATTAATAGTTAATATTAAATATATATATATATATATATTTAATTAATTAATTATGATTGATTATAATTTTAATTTATTTATTTTATTAACTATTCATTTTAAAGAAAATAAATCTCTTTCTTCAATTGTCAAAAAAAAAAAAATAAGAAAAAAAAATCACTTCTCGCGTATGCATTAATTATCCATCGATCGTTGTCAGATAAATAGCTATTAGTTTTTTTAAAGCACAAATATTCTTACGGTCCCTCAACTTAATTTCAGATAACACTTCAGTCATTTATTTATATTTTTCGATTTGGTCTTTTATTTAATTTTATTACAAAAATTCAAAAATATAAAGAATGAAATTATGAGTTTATTTGAATATTTAAGTTATAAATTTGATGAAATTTGCATTATATTGAAGATGATAATTAGTTTTATGAGTTTTGTTTGAAAATTTTGATGAATTTTTTAAAAAAAGTGATAACATTGTTAACATTTTAAAACATAAAAAATCAAATTGTTTACTTAAAATTAAATAAATGACCAAATCAGGAAGAAAAAAAAAAAAAGATAAAAGACTGAAGTGTTATATGAAATTAAATTAAAGGACCGCAAGAGAAAATATGCATTTTTTATATATTCAATTTTTGTCTCATATTTTTTGAAAATTTAATATGAGAGTAAGAATGTGTTTGATTTGGAATAGATACAGGAGACGCGTGGGGAGGGGGCCCAATATTACAAATTATATGTGTTTAGCTTAATTTTTTAAGAGGCGAGGTGAGGAGAGCAAAATTCATTTTGAGAAGAATTGAAGGGGAGAAGAGAGGAAAGTTGGCTAAATACAATAAAAACTTATTTAAAATTTCTCTCAGTCTCTTTAAACCAAACACACTTTTAATTGAATTAATAATGATCATATTTATGATTTCTTCTAAAAAAAAAAATTAATTTTAATTAAAATCTTTAATCTCTTCTTTTTAAACCAAATATATCTCTACTTCTTTCTCATTCTTTGATTAAGATTTCTTCCATCTCCTCTACTCTCTTGAATCAAAAGACAATCAATCACAATATCTTAACACCTTAAATAAAATTAAAGTAAAGTTATACAACTTCAATGTGGTAGAAAATTAAAATTGATTATTAATGTAAAATAATTTTAGAACTATATAGTTTTTCTTCTCATTTAGTTTTCTGACATATTTGAAAATATGATATTTTTTAGGCTAAATTACAAACGTGATCTCTTAACTTAATTTCAGTTAACATTTTAGTCATTTATCTTTTTTTGTTCTTCTCAATTTGATCATTTATTTTAATTTTAACTGATAATTTGATATTTTATGTTTTAAAATGTCAACAATGTTATCATTTTTTTTACAAAAATTCAAAAAAATCATCAAATTTTTCAAACAAAACCCATAAAATTAATAATCATCTTCAATATAATGCAAATTTCATCAAATCCATAACTCAAATATTCAAATAAACTCATATTTTCATCTCCAACAACATCAAATAAAGAATGAAAATATGAGTTTATTTAAAGATTTAAATTATGAATTTGATTAAATTTATATTTTATTGAAAATGATAATGAATTTTATGTGTTTTGTGTGAAAATTTTGATGATTTTTTTTGAATTTTTGTAAAAAAAAGACAACATTATTGACATTTTAAAATATCAAATTGTCACTTAAAATTAAAATAAATGACTAACTCGAAAAAAAAAAGATAAAAAATTAAAACGTTAACTGAAATTAAGTTAAAGTACCGCAGATGTAATTTAACTTATTTTTTATATATAAATTTTGAAAATAAGATCTTGATCATTTATATTGTACACAAAGTGCACATAACTACAAAATACACGTCCAAACAGTAACTTCTAAAATATTCTAAATTATTATCCCTAAAACTTTTGGTCTATATATTTTTAAAAAGTATTTTTTGAATATCACATTTAGCAAATTTTTAAAATAAATGTCATTTTTTCAATTGTACTCTTCAATTAATATCTTATACACTACTCATAAAACATTATATTATACTAAACGTTTACGAAATTGGAAATAAACTAATGGATAATAAGAATAATTTGATAAAATTATTATATTTTTTTTGTTTATGATCATTTCTTTATAAGTGTGAAAATGAACAAAAATGAAGTTCATTGTAAGATAGAGAAGAAAATAATTTTTTTGAAAAACGTTTCCACCGTGCACGAGATTTTAACAAACTCAAATTTCACTTTGCTGAAACACATTTATATTATTGAAAATTTAAAAATTGAAATCGTAGGAACCTATTTTTATTGCGGCAAAGTTGAATTTGATTCAGAAGGCTATCCATGATAAACTCCTCGCTAATGAGTAGGGATGGGAATAGGCTAGGCCGCCCGACAGGGGCCTATGGCCTGGCCTACTTATGGCCTGGCCTGGCCTGGCCTATTTAATAAAAAGACCAGGCTCAGGCTATTTTTAAAGCCTATTTATTTAAATAGGTCAGGCTCAGGCTTATAAAGAAGCCTATTAGGCCTGACAGGCCGACCTATATATATTTAATTATTTATTAATGTTATTATTTATTATTATATTAATAATATTATTTTCTATTTTAAATTTTATCAATTAGACAATCACTCAGTAGTCATTCCATATTCGATAGTCATTCCATATTTGGTATTGTTCCATATTCGGTTGCCATTCAATTAGTCAATAACTCAGTAGTCCTTCCATATTTGTTTGAGAGGTAATAATTGGTACATTTGTTTCAAAAAAGAAAATCTATTCTTTGAAACCAAGAATTATGTTTTAGGGTTTAAAGGATGTTTGCTTCAGATTTTTTAAAAAATATTTTGTTAGAAAAATTATTTTTTGTTTAATATATATAGATATGTACATTGATATTGGTACGTGGAGAACATTTAAATATTTTAATATGAATAAGGCTTTTAAATAGGCTTCCAGGTCAGGCCAGGCTTTTAAAAAGGCCAGGCCAGGCCGAAAAAAAAGCCTATGATAGGCCGTAGGCCAGGCTTAGGCCTAAAAAATTAATCGTAGGCCAGGCTTAGGCCTTGCAAAGCCTGGTGTAAGACCCTTAATTTTAAAGTACCCTTTTATGTATTTTTGGTATATTTTGGATTTTGGCTC
>NC_021162.2:4366241-4372082 GCF_000331145.2 Cicer arietinum
GACAAAACTTTTTACCTATAGAATCGAAATTAAGCTAATCCATAGCATGAATCTCAATTGGGTGATGTTTAAAACGGACACAGAAATACTAGTAGATATGGTATGTTTGGCTCACTCTAATAATAGTTTAATTCAACCTCTCATACAAGAGGTTTGTTCTCTTAAATTTCTCCATTCCGAGAACTTATATTCATTACATTTACAAAGAAAGGAGTTTATACGTTGATCTCTTCGCCATCTTCTACTTTTGACAGAGGTGTATCCATAGATACCTCCTTTTTTTCATGAAGTCCAAATACGTAGTAGTACGGATACGATACAATACATACATTTTTGATATGGTACACTTTATATGTTAGTAAAAAATTTATTTTAAAAAGTTATATATATATATATATATATAGAATACTTATAAAAAAAATTGTATCGATCAATCTTCATAAATATATAATTATAATGTATCAACAAAAGTATTATTAAAAAAATTTAAATAAATATTGGTTTTATTCAAAGCTAACAATTTAAAAATATTTTTAATTATCTCTTCACTCAATACCATCATCTATAAAAACAACATAGTTTATAATTCCCGAGATAATTTTTTCAATTTAAGAATAGTAACAACATCTTAAAAACGATCATGTATATCTCTATTGATGTTTTAAAAAAATTGTCTCATCTTCTTTATTTTCTTTATTTCATATGATACTGTTGGGAAAAACTAAAGATAATTAGCGATAACTATCTCAATAATGTGTACTATTTTCCCCTTGTGCAGATAAATGACCAAAAAGAAAATACAATTCCACAGAGCAAAAATAATGGCAGAAAATTAAATATGAGACAAATGCAATTTTTAACGTGGAAAAATTCCCTCAGAGAATAAAAACCACCACCTAGTAAAACTTCCACTATAATAATTAATGGGTACACCAGAGTCTTCACTGTATATCTCTCCCATGAACAAAGGTGTAACATCCTCTTTAGCATAAATAATTTTCTCATCTTCTTTATTTTCTTTATTTTCATATGATACTATTGGGAAAAACCAGATAACTATCTCAATAATGTGTAATATTTTCCCACAGATAAATGACCAAAAAGAAAATACAATTCCACATAGCAAAAATAATGGCAGAAAATTAAATATGAGACAACACAATTTTTAACGTGGAAAAATTCCCTCAAATTGAGAGAATAAAAACCACGGGACCTAGTCCAGTAAAACTTAGTCCAATAAAACTTCCACTATAATAATTAATGGGTACACCAGAGTCTTCCACTGTATATCTCCCGCATGAACAAAGGTGTAACATCTCTTTAGCATAAATAATTTGTAGTAATTTTTATGTTTTACATGTTAGTAAATAATAATAATAATAATAATAATAATAATAATAATAATAATAATAATAATAATAATAATAATAATAGAAAGGGGGAAAGTAGTAAAGTAAAAAATAAGTAAAACAAATTAAAACAAAGGAAAAAGAAAAAGAGGAAGGGGAGAATAGAACTGGAAAACAGAAAACAAAGAGAGAGAAAAAATTGGTGAGATAGAGAAGAAAAAAGAGTGAGAGAAAGAAGAAGAGAAGGAGAAAAGAAAAGAAGAGAGAAAACAACCAAAAACATTTGACAACCCAAGAAAAGAGAAATGAAAAGTGCATTTTGCTAGAAGTCTATGTAGAAAGAGTTGATGGTACAATCATTTTCTCCATTCTTTTGGAAATCAAGAGGTGGGTTTCCATTTTCCTATCTCTCATTCATGCATGTATGAAATAATGTGTTCCATAGGTTAGGGATTTGGGGTTTAAGAGTTTGAAACGAAGAAAAATGATTTTTTATTTTATTCTTGGTTGGATTTAGGGATTTTGAAATAGATTAGTGTAGAATTGAGTAAATTGAAATTTTTGCTGTTGTCTTTGATGTGCTCATTACTGATTTACTCATGATTTGTAGCATTATTGTTGCAAAGAATTGTTAGGAAAATTAGTGCGATAGAAGGAATGTTATTAACTTGAATTTCGCATGACATATGTGTGATGTTTTGGTCATAACGTTTTCTATAGACATCCGTTTTGAATGATGTTTAGTTTTCTGGAAACTAGACTCAATTACCTTCAAATTGAGTACAAAATTCGTGATGATTGATTGAGTATTGAAGTTGAACAATGGGTTACAAGCTGGACCAGAGTTGCTGTTTCTGTTTTGTTTTCTGTCATTGTGTTTTGTTTTAATAAACTGCAAGAATTGGGACTAAATAAAAATAAAATAAAATTTTATCTATAAAGTAGACATCATAAGCTTTCTAAAGAGTACTCATTCACTCAATTCTGATATTTGTAAGTTTCTGTCAGTTGACTCTGAAGTTAAACTCAGTTTTGAGTTGTCATAACATAAATTTGGGACTGTTTTGGGAAAAATCGACCTTAAACATTTCTCTGGAATTTTATTTTACATTGTGTGATTTGTATGATATAATTGACTTAATAGCTTATGTTATCATAATAATTTTCAAGGTTGAGTGTATGGTAGTCTTTAATATATGTATTAATAGACGATGTTATATTTGTGTGTATATGTGTATGGATTGTTATATATAATTCCTATATATTTGATTAAAGTGAGAAGTATAGGATTCATCCTAGCTAGATGAATTCTCCGTCTATATACGTTGGAAGCGAGGGGTAAGCAAGAGTAAGTGGGCACCACTTACGGAAGTAATTATGTCCAATCTTACCTAAATAAAGTTACTAACAAGAAGAGGGCATTAGTAAAACTAATGTAGTCTTTATGACATGCTTGTTAGTAGAGTTTAAGTCGTTAGATTACTCACGTCTAATGACTTGAATATTTAGAAATAGTCAAAACTTTACATTGAAGAGAAACTCAGGAAATAAATATAGTCCCAAATTAGGATGCTAATTGATTTAATTTCATTTATTGGGACCCACTGAGATGTAATCTCATCCAACTTTATTCAAATGTGTTACAGGTAAAAAGGCTTAGATCACATGTTGAAGAAATGACGCGTATCAGTTTACACTATAGTCTGCTTATAATTTATGGGGAATTATTTTGAACCATGGATGTGTTATGTACTCCATATTTCTATGTTTTTCTTTGAAGAATTAGTATGTGTATGAATACATTTTCATGATTTGTGTCGGGATTGTATTAATCATCTCTTTTGTCGAATTATGTTAATGCTCAAGTTATATTCTAGACAATTAACTTATGGTATTACATTTTTGGTATCAGAGCCGATCGAACTTACCGTACTATGGGTAGTTAAAATTAGTTGTTGTTCTTGTTTTGAGACTATATACTTTCTAATTATCAATTCATGAAATATTAAGTCTGATGAACTTAATATTTGTTGTTGATATGCAGAACAATATGGAACCAAATCCAAGACCGCCAGGTAGGCCTCGTAGAGGGCAGAATAATGATGAACGTTGGGAACAAATGATGCAAATGATGCAACAATAACAACTTATGATGCAACAACAACAAGCTGTTACGACTAGCATAATGAATCATCTTGCGCAATCAGTCAGGCCTGCTCATCCACCGCCACCACCTCCACTAGAGGCCTCAAACAGATTATTTTATGACTTTCACAAGTTGAAACCCCCAGCTTTCCTAGGGAGCCCAGTGCCATTGGAAGCTCAATCATGGTTGGATGAAATGACTAAAAAATTTCTTGTGGTGCGATGTACGGAAGAAGATAAAGTAGCTTTTGCTACTCATATGCTACAACGAGAAGCTGAGAACTGGTGGAAGGGTGCAAATGGGAGAATTTTTGTACTATGTTTCTAGATAAATATATTCCCATGAGTATAAGAAAACAAAAGGAATTTGAATTTACACACCTTCAACAAGGAGACATGTCAGTTGCTGATTATGTGGCAAAGTTCGAGGAACTAGCAAGGTTTTGTGCCCAAGCAGAGTACGCCCCAAACGATCGATGGATGATAAATCAGTTCGAGTGGGGTTTAAATCCAGAGATTAAAAGTAATTTGGTCCAACTAGAGATAACTTCTTATGCCACTTTGGTTCATAAAGGTTACATTGTAGAAGAAAGTCTACGAAGTTTAAAGGAGAACAGACAACTCAAGTGGTAACAAAGGAGGGATGCGCTAAAGAGTAATCAACAATTGAAGGTTAAGACGTCCCCTAATAAAGGAAAACAGCCCGAAAACTCAGTTGTACCTCAAGCGAGGGGGCCAAGGGAATGTCCTAAATGTGGAAGATCACATCTAGGAGAATGCTTGTACGGTAAGAACGTATGCTTTTGGTGCAAGATATCGTGACACATGAGTCAAGATTGTCCACAAAGGAAGATGAAAGGGCTAGCCAACTCAAATGGTCCACCCACTGGAAGAGTCTACACTCTTAATGCTAAGAAGGCTAAGGGAAACAACGACTTGATTGCTGGTGAGTGTTTTCTAAATAATGAACCTTTAAAAGTATTGTTTGACACATGTGCTTCTCATTCCTTTATATCCACTAAGTGTGTTTTACGCTTAGGTCTCAAATTAACTGAAATTACACCTCCCATGGTTGTCTCTACAGCGGCTGAGAGTAGTGTCAAAACCTCTTATGTTTGTAAGAGTTGTCATCTCATTGTATCTGATAGAGTCTATCCAATTGATTTGTTTTGTCTACCTTTGAAAGGAATGGATGCCATCTTAGGAATGGATTGGCTTTCAGCTAATCGTGTACTTGTAGATTGTGAAGAAAATATTTTGTATTTTCGTCCTGCTATATTAAGTAGAAATGAAACTGATTCCATTCTACTTCCTAGTGTGTCTAACCTCTTACAATGCCTATGTAGTGGGGGTCAAGGTTTTCTACTAACATCTCTTTAGATTCGGGACCTAAACTTGATGTCGCTACAATTCCAATTGTGAATGAATTTTTAGACGTCTTCCCAGAAGATGTAGTATGCCTACCTCCAGAGAGGGAAATAGAGTTCTCCATAGACCTAGTCCCTGGTGCTAATCCAATTTCCATTACTCCTTATAGGATGTCACCTCTAGAGTTAAAAGAACTAAAATCTCAATTAGAAGATCTCTTAACTAAGGGTTTTGTAAGGCCGAGTGTCTCTCCATGGGGTGCTCCAGTTTTGTTAGTTAAGAAGAAAGATGGAGGAATGAGACTTTGCATAGATTATAGGCAACTCAACAAAGTAACCATCAAGAACAAGTACCCTATCCCTAGGATAGATGACTTGTTAGACCAACTTGGAGGAGCCACCGTCTTTTCAAAGATCGACCTTAGATCAGGATACCATCAAATTCGAATAAAGTCTGAAGATGTTCAAAAAACAGCTTTTAGAACACGGTATGGACACTATGAATTTTTAGTTATGCCATTTGGTGTAACCAATGCTCCAGCCGTATTCATGGATTATATAAACCGCATCTTCAAACCTTATTTGGATAAGTTTGTAGTAATATTTATTGATGATATCCTCATTTATTCTTGAAATTTTGAAGAACTTGAATTACACCTCAAGATAGTGTTGCAGATCCTCAGAGATAAGAAATTGTTCGCGAAATTAAGCAAGTGTGAGTTTTGGTTAAGTGAAGTAAAGTTCTTGGGTCATGTGATTTCTCAAGGAGGTGTAACTGTTGACCCTTCTAAGGTCGAAACTGTTTTGAATTGGACTCAACCTAAGAATGTTACGGAAGTTAGAAGCTTCCTAGGGATGGCTGGTTATTATCGTAGGTTTATTAGGAAATTTTCCCAAATAGCCTTACCTTTAACTCGCCTCACTCGAAAGGATAACCCTTTTGTATGGGATGAGGATTGTGAGAAGAGTTTTCAAGAGTT
>NC_021162.2:4372231-4374162 GCF_000331145.2 Cicer arietinum
GTAAAGTTGTAGCGTATGCCTCTAGACAACTAAGACCCCATGAGGAAAACTACCCTACCCATGACCTTGAGTTAGCAGCCGTAGTTTTTGCCTTGAAGATATGGAGACATTATTTATATGGAGCTAAATTTGAAGTTTTTAGTGACCATAAGAGCCTGAAATACTTGTTTGACCAAAAGGAATTGAACATGAGGCAGAGGAGGTGGATGGAGTTTTTGAAAGACTGTGATTTTGAGTTAAAGTATCATCCAGGTAAAGCAAATATGGTCGCTGATGCCTTAAGTCGAAAATCACTCCATGTAGCCTACATGATGGTTAATGAGATGAGCTTATTAGAAGACTTTAGAAACCTTAACCTAAACATGATACCATTAGATGAAGGAATCTTATTATGCCCTATAGAAATCTCTTCTGATCTCTGTGATATGATTAGGGAAGCTCAAGAGTATGATGAAGAGTTACAGTCTAAGATAACTCAACCAGACTTTTTCATGACTTCAGATGGGATCATCATATTTAGAGGAAGAATTGGTGTACCTAATGCTGAAAACTTGAGAAGAATGATCTTAGAAGAAGCCCATAGAAGTGCGTTATCAATTCACCCAGGTGCCACCAAGATGTATCAAGACCTTAAGAAGAACTATTGGTGGTCTGGGATGAAAAGTGACATAGCAATGTATGTTGCACGATGCTTAGTATGTCAAAGGGTTAAAAGTGAACACCAAAGACCCGCAGGTTTACTTCAGCCGTTAGAGATTCCAGAGTGGAAATGCGATAAGATATCTATGGACTTTGTAATAGGGTTACCTCGTACCCAAGCAAGGTACGATTCTATGTGGGTCATTATAGTGGATCGATTAACTAAGTCGACCCACTTTATTCCAGTGAAAACTGCCTTCAATACCCTTAAGTTGGCTAAGATATTTATTAAGGAGATAGTAAGACTGCATGGAGTGCCAACCAACATTGTGTCAGACAGGGATCCTAAGTTTACATCACAATTTTGGAAAGCATTCCATAGAGCTTTTGGAACTTGTTTGAATCTTAGTACCACTTACCACCCTCAAATCGATGGTCAAACTGAGAGGACCATTCAAACATTAGAAGATATGCTTAGAGCTTGTATCTTAGAATATGGGGGAAATTGGGATGCACATTTACCTTTAGTGGAGTTTTCCTACAATAACAATTACCATTCAAGTATAGGTATGGCACCTTATGAAGCCTTGTATGGACGTAAGTGTAGTTCCCCTTTGTGTTGGTCAGAGGTTGGAGATAAAGGAATCTTAGGACCAGATATCATCAGGAAAACCACAGAAAAGATTAGATTGATAAAAGATAAAATGAGAATAGCCCAAAGTCGACAAAAGAGTTATGCTGACAACAGAAGAAGGCCTCTAGAATTTGAAGAAGGTGATCACATTTTTCTTAAAGTCACTCCCACTATAGGTATTGGAAGATCTATAAGAGTAAAAAAAATTGAGTCCCCGTTTCATAGGTCCTTACCAAATCCTTCGTCATGTAGGTCCAGTGGCATACCAATTAGCTTTACCGCCTTCCTTGTCTGGATTACACGATATCTTCCATGTGTCTCAACTCAAAAAGTACATTCATGACCCGTCACAAACTTTACACCATGATTCAATCCAATTGAAGCCAAACCTTACTTTTAAACCGGTACCAAGTCGAATTGTGGACTGCAGCTTGAAAACATTAAGAAAAAAGGCAATTTCATTGGTGAAGGTTGTTTGGGAAGGTATGTTGCCTGAAGATGCCACTTGGTAACTTGAGTCTGAAATCTTGTAAGTTACTAAATTTTGAGGACAAAATTTATTTAAGGGGGGAATGATGTAACATCCCTCTTTAACATAAATAATTTGTAGTAATTTTTATGTTTTACATGTTAGTATATAATAATAATAATATAATAA
>NC_021162.2:4374236-4375676 GCF_000331145.2 Cicer arietinum
TATAATAATAATAATATAATAATAATAATAATAATAATAATAATAATAATAATAATAATAATAATAATAATAATAATAATAAGGGAAAGTAGTAAAGTAAAAAATAAGTAAAACAAATTAAAACAAAGGAAAAAGAAAAAGAGGAAGGGGGAGAAGAGAACGGCAAAACAGAAAAGAAAGGGAGAGAAAAAAATGGTGAGATAGAGAAGAAGAAAGAGTGAGAGAAAGAAGAAGAGAAGGAGAAAAGAAGAAGAAGAGAGAAAACAACCAAAAACATTGACAACCCAAGAAAAGAGAAAGGAAAAGTGCATTTTGCTAGAAGTCTAAGTAGAAAGAGTTGAGGGTACAATCATTTTCTCCATTCTTTTGGAAATCAAGAGATGGGTTTCCATTTTCCTATCTCCCATTCATGCATGTATGAAATAATGTGTTCCATAGGTTAGAGATTTGGGGTTTAAGAGTTTGAAACGAAAAAAAATGATTTTTATTTTATTCTTGGTTGGATTTAGGGATTTTGAAATAGATTAGTGTAGAATTGAGTAAATTGAAATTTTTGCTGCTGTCTTTGACATGCTCATTACTGATTTACTCATGATTTGTAGCATTACTCATGATTTCGCATGACATATGTGTGATGTTTTGGTCATAACGTTTTCTATAGACATCCGTTTTGAATGATGTTTAGTTTTCTGGAAACTAGACTCAATTACCTTCAAATTGAGTACAAAACTCGTGATGATTGATTGAGTATTGATGTTGAAAAATGGGTTACAAGCTGGACCAGAGTTGCTGTTTCTGTTTTGTTTTCTGTCATTGTGTTTTGTTTTAATAAACTGCAAGAATTGGGACTAAATAAACATAAAATAAAATTTTATCTATAAAGTAGACATCATAAGCTTTCCAAAGAGTACTCATTCACTCAATTATGATATTTGTAAGTTTCTGTCAGTTGACTCTGAAGTTAAACTCAGTTTTGAGTTGTTATAACATAAATTTGAGACTGTTTTGGGAAAAATCCACCTTAAAAATTTATCTGGAATTTTATTTTACATTGTGTGACTTGTACGATATAATTGACTTAATAGCTTATGTTATCTTAATAATTTTCAAGGTTGAGTGTATGGTAGTCTTTAATATATGTATTAATAGATGGTGTTATATTTGTGTGTGTATGTGTATGGATTGTTATATATAATTCCTATATATTTGATTAAAGTGAGAAGTATAGGATTCATCCTAGCTAGATGAATTCTCCATCTATATACGACCGAAGCGAGGGTAAGTGGGGCACCACTTACGGACGTAATGATGTCCAATCTTACCAAAATAAAGTTACTAACAAGAAGAGGGCATTAGTAAAACTAATGTAGTCTTTATGACATGCTTGTTAGGTAGAGTTTATGTCATTATATTACTCACGTCTAATGGCTTGAATATTTA
>NC_021162.2:4376233-4377488 GCF_000331145.2 Cicer arietinum
TGTTTTTCAGCTTTATCAAAATCTTCAATAGTCTGGTCTTCAAGAAATATCACATCTTGGCTTCTGATAATTTTCTTGTCAACCAGATCCCACAATCTATAACCAAATTCTTCATCACCATAACCGACGAATATACACTGTTTGGATTTAATATCAAGCTTGGACCTCTCATATCTTGGAACGTGAACAAAACATCTGCAACCAAAAACTCTCAAATGATGGTAAAAGACATTTTTTCCTGTCCACACTCTATTTGGAACATCACCATCAAGTGGAAAGGAAGGAGAAAGATTGATCAAATCCACTACAGTTTTCATTGCTTCACCCCAAAAGGATTTCGATAATTTTGCACTAGAGAGCATACATCTAATTCTGTCATTAATCGTACGATTCATTCTCTCTGCAACACCATTATGCTAAGGTGTCTTTGGAACTGTTTTCTCAAACCTTATTCCATGTTCTCTATAATACTATTCAAATGGACCTCTGTATTCGCCACTGTTATCTGATCGAACACATTTCAATTTCCTTCCCTTTTCTCTTTCAACACTTGCATGAAAATGCTAGAAGACTCCAAATACCTGGAATTTAGATTTCAAAGGAAATGCCCACATTTTCTAGAGTGGTCGTCAATAAAAGTAACAAAATACGATGCACCACCAAGAGATTTACTATCCATCATACCAACATCAGTATGAACTAAATCAAGAATATTTTGCCTCCTATGAGGACTAGTATTATGAAAAGAAACTCTATGTTGTTTTCCAGCAAAACAATGGGTGCAAGTTTTTTAGAGACGTACCTTTCACAGGAAGAAAAAATGTCTTCGCAAGTATGTTGAGTCATTTCTCACTCAAGTGACCGAGGCGCATATGCCATAAATCAGAAGATGCATCTTCAATTGCATTCACTTCTTCCTTGCAAAACTTCGTAGGTGTAAGACCCATAATTTTAAAGTACACTTATGTATTTTTGTGTATTTTGGATTTTGGCTCGGAGGCTTTTTAGCCAAAGTTAATAATATTTTGGAGTTTATATGATCAAAAAGATATTTTGATGCCGTTTAGAATTACTCGTCGATAAATAAATTAAATTCACTGCGGTGAATCTTTTACGAAGAATTTAATGCGTTATGGGTGAAATGGTAAATTATCAAACATCAAGTTATTTTGAGATATTTGTTAGAAGTAATTAATATATATATATATATATATATATATATATATATATATATACCTATTTGTTTGGAAAGAAA
>NC_021162.2:4377507-4378559 GCF_000331145.2 Cicer arietinum
GTTACGGGTGAAATGGTAATTTAACAAATATCTAGATATTTTGGGATATTTGTTATGTTATATTTAATATATATATATATATATATATATGTTTATTTGGAGGGAAAAAGAAAGGAAATTAGAAGGAAGGAAAAGGAAAAGAAAATAGTATAAAAAGGAAAAAGGAAGAAAGGAAAAAGAAAGGAAAGAAAGAGAAAGGATAGAAAAAAAAAAAACCAAATTTCCATCTTCTTCCTCTGTCACTTCACGCTCAAGATTCCTCCCTCCTCCATTTTCGTTTTTCTTGGCTTCCTTTCTTCAAGAATAGAAACCCAAGGTTTGTTGAGTGTGAAAGAGAAGATTTCTTAACTTCACTCTTCCTCTTTGATTCGAAAACGAAGAAAAACAGTGTTAGGGATTTCAAAACCGTCAAACACAAACCTCCCCGTTTCATCTAGATCTAAGCTTCGTTTCACGAAGAGATAGAAGGGAAAGTTGCTCACTACCACGCTACGGTGCTAGGGAACAAACTTTGGAGGCGACGTTGCGAGCAGAGATTTTACCGAATTTACTCGCGGTACCTTAATCGAACGTGAAAGCTAACGTGAAGGTAAGAGCTCCTTCCAAACTTTTAATTTGCATTTAGGGACTTATCTGTGATTGTGTGGAAAAAAATTTTGTTAGGGTTAGAGTGTTGATTTGGGGGAAAATGAATCTAAGGCTTTATGGGTAAAATCTTAGAGTTAGGTTTTGGTTATATTGATGAATGTTTCGTGGAAAATGAATTTAAACTCATTATGTATGATTTTGAGTAAATGAAACTTGTTGTGTTTGAGTGGTGGATTGTGTTGATTTGTGTTCGTCGTATTTGACGTGTTCTTAATTAATACTGATGAAATTTCTTGTGTGTATGGTTGGATTCTGTGGAGAAATGAATTGATGTGTTTTGGTATGAGTTGTGGATTGGATCTGATAATAGGTTTGAGTTGTTTTGTGTGGAATTTGAAAACCATTAGAGTTAAATGAGTATTAAGAATGGGGAATCTCTTAATGTCTACGTTTACTTAATGTTG
>NC_021162.2:4379807-4380165 GCF_000331145.2 Cicer arietinum
GTGCATGCTAAGTTGAAAGGTTATTTTGTGCATTTAAAAACTTAAATGTTATGTGTTAATTGTTAATTTTGGTTGGTGACCCTTTACAACTATTGTGGAAATCTGGGCTTTGCCCTTAGATGAGAGCCAGGACGATCCTACCGGTTCGTACCCTACGAATGGGAATGTAGATGTGAATGCTTGACTGAAGCTATGTTAGGAAGATCTCACGGGGCGCGTGGAGATCACTCAAGGTGTATAGCTAGAGTCTTTTTGAAGAATGATTAGATTATGATGACATAGAGGGAACATACGTTTTTTTTTTTTTTTTTTTTTTTTTTTTTTTTTTTTTTTTTTTTAAAGGGAAAACTTTCCCTTT